>NC_068402.1:40413543-40713543 GCF_023724105.1 Carassius gibelio | reverse complement strand
CTTTTAATGTATGACATTATGTCATTTTTTGAGAAATCTTCTTATACATATATTACAACAATATGTCAAGTCTTCCTAGGAAAAGCAATTATTATATCAGCAAACTCAAAACTGGAGTAAAAATGAACAAACTAGTCTATAAATACTTTTTATTGTAAGCTTTGATTATTATATTATTATATAGCCTAGTGTTTATTTACCAATAGACAGTCAAAAAGACAAATTAATCAATATTTTATTTATGACAGGGTTTTATTTATTTATAAAATAATAACAAACCACAGATCCTCAACAAACAGTAACAAAAACACAGTGACAGAAATGTCAGAAATAGCGCATGGGTCTGTCACGTGATTAAGGAACGAGTCAAACTCGACCCGAAAGACTCATGAGATGAACTAATCAATTCTCTTAATGGCTCAAGACCGCGTTGGTTTCGCGTATAGGTCTGTCACGTGGTTAAGGAATGAATTAAACCCGAAGACTTCTTGTCAAATAAGAGGTGAGATGAGCTAATCACAGACTGAAGACCCAGGTAAAGAATTATTATTTTTTTCTGTATCTCATAACCTTTTAGTTTTGTATTATATGTAGCGTGATCAACGTTTGCTTAAGTACTAGATGTGTTGGGGAAGTAACATAATTTGTATTACATTTTGCTAAAATGAACAAAATGAATGAATGACTCGAAAAAAGATTCGTTCATTTTGCTGAACAGACTCAAAAGTCTGAGTCGGTAAAATGATCCGAACTTCCCATCACTAGTGGAGTGCCGCTTCATCCCCCTCTCTGTTTTTACATAATGTTATGATCCCATAAACTCGCATCTGATTGGCCGCGATGCGATTGCTGACCAATAAAAACAAAGTTCTGCCTTGAGGTAAGCAGCCAAAGGAAAAAAAAAAACCTGGCAGCTGGCTCTCACTCGATGCGAGTCGGCTCTTCTGATTCAGAATCAGAATCAGAATCAGAAAGAGCTTTATTGCCAAGTATGCTTACGCATACAAGGAATTTGTTTTAGTGACATAAGCTTCCAGTACACAGAGACAACAACACACAGAAAAAAACAAAAACAAAAAAAAAAACAAAGAGAGATTTACAATTTGACAAATAAATAAGTGTATAAACAATTGTGCTATAAATGATAATGGAATAGGATTGAGTGAGATGCAGGAATGTTCTAGGATGGAGGGTTAACAAATAAATATAAGGATATTGCACGTTTATAAGCATAAGTAGGGAACATTTAACTGTTCATGAGGTAGATTGCCTGGGGGAAGAAACTGTTCTTGTGCCTTGCTGTTCTGGTGTTTGCGGCTCTGAGACGCCGGCCAGATGGCAAAAGTTCAAAGATGGGGTGACTTGGACGTGAGGGATCCAGAGTGATTTTCTGAGCCCTTTTCCTCACTCTGGATGTATACAGTTCTTGAAGGGTGGGCAGGGGAGCACCAGTAATCCTTTCAGCTGTCCGAACAGTAGAGCTGTAGTCAAGTCCGGCTTTGTCGAGTCCAAGTCAAGTCCAAGTCCAGGACTAGTCGAGACCGAGTCAAGACCGAGTCCAAAGAGGTTCGAGTCCAAGTCAAGTCCAAGTCCAAAAGTTTCGAGTCCAAGACCGAGTCCAAATGAAAGAAAAAAGGGTCCTCTTCAAGACCACATACTTAACTACTGATAATGTTTGTGATGCGAGAGAAAGCATATCTCCTATTCTAAGAAAATCATTTTACATTATTATTTGTAATGATCAAAAAGCATGTGCAAAGTAACAACTCTGTAGGACAGGGGTCTCCAAACTACATCCTGAATGGCCAATGTCCTGAAAAGTTTAGCTCCAACTGGCCTTAAAACACCTGGAAGATTAGTGTATCTAGTAAGAGCTTGATTAGGTTCAAGTGTGTATAATTAAGGTTAAAGCTAACAGGGGCGTTGAACAAGATCCTGGGCCCTATGCATAGGCAGTCCTGATGGGCCCCCATGGCCCCCACCCATGAAAATATCCAGGTAAAAAATATATATTTCAGATTCATACTTTTCAAGGGCCCTCTCTTCCTTTGGGGCCCTGGTAATGAGTATTGGTTTTACCCCCAGTCCGACCCTGGGAGCTAAACTTGGATAAACAAACAAAGTTTGGAACTGTAAGGTCAAATAATTTTTATGTACTTTATTTTTTGTTGACATTATATCTGTGGTCAAAAATTTATATGACTATGCCTAATTGGCACAGTGCACAGACACACGCAAAGCTCGGGATATGACAAATGCGCGCAGCAAGGCTAGAATGGATACGTTTGGCTCTACTGGACAGGCGCACATAAATACAACGAAATTTTTGTCATACCGTACGAGTGCTTGCATAGACTAGTCGAGCTCTGTCGGAAACAATCGACTACTCCAGCATGCATTAACCATAATGCATACAAAGTGTTTGCAAGTACGACGTGAATTTTAGAATTACAATATTGCGTGGAGCTGTTACTATATGACCTTATCTATGTTGCATGTAAAAATAAAATATGTAGGCCTAATGTGATAATTAGGGTTGTGCCTGAAGCCGAATACCTTATTCGGAATGGCACGGATAATGGCTTAAAAAACGAATAACGCACAAGGAATAATTCTGCCTAAATACTCGGCTAAACCTGACACAGTCTGGTGTTTGCTAGATAACAGGTGAGCCAGGGCATCAGCGCCAGAAGTGAATGAATGTAAACTTTATGAGTGAAAAGAGCGCAAATCAAACACCCCATTGTTTTGTTTACTAAATACAGTACTTCTACATTTAAAAAATAATTACTGCATGTGCTTTTTTAAAACACACACACATTTTCAAAATAAAAATTTTGTGCCTCTCTCTGTGCATCTCTCAGAAATCAGAGCGTTGCAAGAGTAATTTTACCTATAATAATACATCATAGCTACACGTTATATTATTTGTATATATTTAAAAGGCAAATATTGAAAGCTTAGGCTACCATATGATACGAATTAATGGAATAAGCACAGCGCGCTCGCCAATCAAACGGCCGCGCTGCGCGTCTCAGTCTCTCAAAAACCAAACCAGTTCTCTCTCAAGAGCAGGCTAATAATGAGCTTCGATACGGATACATTGTCTACTTGTCCTACATGTTTGCATCTTTACCTTTTGCTGGTTTGCGCGGAACACACACATCTGTTTAGTGAAGTTCATTAACATTAAGACTCGCTTAAAGTGTTCTGCGTAATGAGAATGTGTGCATTGAATGGATTCAGTCGTGTTCAAATGATCACTATGACACGTTTGTCATGACATCTCTCTGCTTGCATGATAAATATTATTTTAGAATTTAATAATTATTTCAGTTTAACACGACATACTTGTTCAGTGATAACTACGAAAAAATATATAAAAAGTCATAACAGTCTTATCAAGTAACTGTACGATGTTGTATCCGAATGCAGATAGGAAAAATTTTGTGATTGTTACAGATACAAATACTGGCTGTTACATGAAAATGTAAATATGTAATGTCATAATTATAAAAATTTTAAAATTTACATATGTAATTGTTGCATAAGGCTATACATTAATACGCTTTTATTGATAAAAAGGCTATCTAGGTGTAGACGTAAATAAAACACAATCTAACAGGTAGAAATTAAATTAGAAACATCTAAACTTTTCAGGTCGCAGTAAATGCACCGCTGGTCATGCACATCCTTTCCCGGAACAATACTGAAAGCTAAGGCAAGATGGAGAAACAGATGATCATAGTTGTACAAGGATAGCCATTTTTTAAATGAATCTATTAGCAGAGCTGCTGCAAGTGATTTTAAGTGCTGGAATTCCATTTATTCTTTGCTGAAACTTCTTCGTCATCATGGAGAGCGGGTCATGGTTGCCCAGCAACAGCAGACGCCACTGGAGCGCGAGCGCAGATTACAGAGTGCTTTGGAAATAAGGAGAGCGGTGCTCCTAGCGTTTTCCACACGTTTTCAGTCGCGACATCATGCAAATGTGGTTTTGTTTTGAAGGAGAATTTTTTTTTTTTTTGCTGGACTCGGTCGAGACCAACTAGAAGACTTGGCGAGTCCAATGGCCAAGTCCGAGACAAGTCCAAGTGCAAATCCAAGACCGGACTCGAGTACTACAGCCCTACCGAACAGTTTTCTGTAGTCTTCTGATGTCTGATTTTGTTGCTGAACCAAACCAGACAGTTATTGAAGTACAGAGGACAGACTCAATGACGGCCGAGTAGAACTGTTTCAGCAGCTCCTGTGGCAGGTTAAACTTCCTCAGCTGGCGAAGGAAATACAACCTTTGCTGGGCCTTTTTAATGGAGTCAATGTGACTGTCCCACTTCAGGTCCTGAGAGATGGTGGTTCCCAGGAACCTGAATGACTCCACTGCAGTCACAGTGCTGTTCATGATGGTGAGTTGGGGGAGTGCAGGGGGGTTTCTCCTAAAGTCCACGATCATCTCCACTGTTTTGAGCGTGTTCAGCTCCAGGTTGTTAAGACTGCACCAGACAGCCAGTTGCTCAACCTCTTGTCTGTAAGCAGACTCATCACCGTCCTGGATGAGGCCGATGACTGTAGTGTCGTCTGCAAACTTTAGGAGCTTGACAAAGGGGTCTTTAGAGGTGCAGTCTTTGGTGTACAGGGAGAAGAGCAGAGGGGAGAGAACGCAGCCCTGGGGGACACCAGTGTTGGTGGAGCAGCTGTTTGATGTGAATTTCCCCAGTCTCACTAACTGTTGCCTATCTGTCAGAAAGCTGGTGATCCACTGACAGACAGAGCTAGGAACAGAGAGCTGGGTCAGTTTGGTCTGAAGGGCTGTTGGGATGATGGTGTTGAAAGCCAAACTAAAGTCCACAAATAGGATCCTCACATAAGTCCCTGTTTTGTCCAGATGTTGCAGGATGAAGTGCAATCCCATGTTGATTGCATCATCCACGGACCTGTTTGCTCGGTAAGCAAACTGCAGGGGGTCCAGTAAGGGTCCAGTGATGTCCTTCAGATAAGCCAGAACCAGTTTTTCAAACGACTTCATGACGACAGATGTTAGAGCCACAGGTCTGTAGTCGTTAAGTTCTGCTATCTTGGGTTTCTTTGGGATGGGGATGATGGTGGAGCGTTTGAAGCAGGAAGGCACTTCACACAACTCCAGGGATCTGTTGAAGATCTGTGAAAAGATGGGGGCCAGCTGGTCAGCACAGATTTTCTGACAGGCTGGTGTAACGACATCTGGGCCTGGTGCTTTTCTTCTTTTGTTCTTCCTGAAGACCTGGCGCACATCATCTTCACGGATTTGAAGAGCAGGAGGTGTGGAGAGTGGGATTGCAGGAGGTGTTGATGGATGTGTAGGGAGATGGTCAGAATGGGTGATGGGGGTTTCAAATCTGCAATAAAACTCATTCAGGTCGTTAGCAAGTCGTTGATTTTCTTCAGTGCAAGGGGATGGTGTCTTGTAGTTCGTGATGGCTCTTATACCTCTCCACACTGAAGTTGAGTCGTTGGAAGTAAACTGGTCTTCCAACTTTTTAGCGTAGGTCTTTTTAGCCGCTCTGATCTCTTTGTTCAGTGTGTTCCTGGCCTGATTGTACAAGACCCTGTCCCCATTTCTATAGGCATCCTCTTTGGCCTGACGAAGATGTCTGAGTTTTACTGTAAACCATGGCTTATCATTGTTGAATATTAAATAAGTCCTGGTAGGAATGCATATATCCTCACAGAAACTAATATAGGATGTTACAGTCTCTGTGAGTTCGTCCAGATCGGTGGTAGCAGTATGGAGTGAGATTCATGCCAAAACCTCACACACACACACAAAATGTGTTTTACTCACGCCCAACGATTCACAAACAAACTCAGTGTGGTTTGCAAATACAAAACATCACTCACAAACTAATGCATTTTGTTCTGCAAATAAAAAACGTAGCTATCAAACAAATACAGTACGTTTTACATATACAAAGAAACGTATGTCTTCGTATATCCTCCAAGTACAAACTAAAATCTTTCAAGTACAAAACAAAATCTTTCAAATACAAAACAAAATCCTTCAAGTACAAAACAAAAATCCTTCAAGTACAAAACAAAATCCTTCAAGTACAAAACAAAATTTTACAAGTACGAAAAACTGTCACGTGACTTTTGGCACAAAGTTTTCGCCTTGCTGATCCACACGCAAATGCCTTCAGATCCACACACGCTAGTAAACTGTCATGTAATTCCACAACAGCAGGTGGCGCTATAAGCGACTTGCTTGGCGCCGCCACCGACATGGAAACAGGAGAGAACAAGAAACGCTAGCGTCAGGGACGTTTTGAATACGATGAGCGGCCAGCAGGTGAGTTTCCAGTCATTGCTGGTGAAAAATCAGCCTGAAGGGGTTGTTATTCGCTATAACAACCGCCTCGCTATACACGATCCCACTTATTACATTGCTACCTACAAAATAAATAAATAATTTGACAAAATGTATTGATTTTAAAATCGATTGTATTGCTTCCGCTAAAGAAAATAGTCCGTTCCGCGTCAATATAAACGGTCTGTTTTTCATGGCAAGGGTGTGTTTAGACCTCCAAATCAACCCTGGTCTTCTCCTGCTAGTGTCTAATAGAATATAGAGGCTTTATTCCATGTCAAATCAGTCAGAATCCAGGAAAGTGGTTGCAGCAACATCTCAGATGAAGAGTTCTTCTATATTATATTTGGGTCCCAAAACCAAGGCCTGTAAAAATATTCATATTTCTTGTCAGTCCTTGAGATTGTCATTTTTATAGCATCAAAAACACTATCAGACAACCATGTTTGTGCATTAAAGTGTTATTCATAGCCTTACCAAACTTTGCAGGATGGAAAACAAACATGTTCTTAGTATAACTGAACCAAAGTTTGTACTGCATGTCTATTGAGATTCTACAAGGCCCTAGATTTGGGTAAATAGCTAAACTCCTGGTACTGAGGGTATTATAAACTCATTTTCTGCATCCATATCATACCAGCAGGCTGTCAGCATACATGGGTGCTGCATTTTTTTTAAAGCTGAAAATTAGGACATAACCTGCTTGTTAATAACCCTTAACCCTTGCTAAAAAGAACTATATGTATGAAGTATGTGCGAAGATTTTATTTTAATTAAAGTATATTCAATCAGTAAGAATAAACTTGGCAATGGGTTTGGCACTGGTCCTTGAGGAAGGTTCGGGGGGTTCTTTGTCAATGAACATACATTGACAAAGAAAGTAATGTTATTCAGTCTCAGAATTAATATTGTGCATTTCTGGAGTTTGTTACAAAATGTTATCAAATGTGGTCCGGGTCCTTGATGTAAAAATGTTTGAGAACCACTGCCATATATAAACACTTTACATGTCTTTGCAGGTATTGTACCTACCACATTTGGACTGGGAGGACAGTGGCCTGCCTGATGAGCCACACCATGGTGTCACTGTTCCTGAGATGGACGATGTACTGAGTGATGAACAAATGGCACCACTAAGGGCAGCCATAAATCCTCTGGGACACTCCCAATCACATGGCTCAGACATCTACCTACTTACTGTGGAGTATGTCCAGCACTCACTAGGCTTACAGTAAAATGTACTCAGCAAAGGACCTGATTCAATGATAATGCAGCACAAATACAAAAAGAACACTTATTTACAGAACAGTGCCCCTGCTAATAACTGGTTTGTAAGATGTTACAGTAACACAAATAAATATTTCTAAATCAGTGAGGTGGTCTAATGTTTGATTTTTCTCTGTTTAATCAAATCAGACCAGCAGACATGCCCCGTGTTAGGACTGCCAGTGGCAGCAGGAAGAATAGCTTTCCTCAAGCAGTGCTAGCAGCAGACTTTAAGACTTTAAGACTTTCAGCTCTCTTAATGTCGTAATGAATGTTCAAACCAAACACATGTAGATTGTATTATTTTTTTATTGTAGTGTGAATACAATCTTAAAACATCTGGGGGGTTGGAACAACCAAAAAAAAAAAAAAATACAAAATCTTTCTCTTTTTTTTCTTTTTTTTTACTATGGGGACCTGGTTTTCTCTTTCTTATGGGGCTGTCACACTGCACTTTTCTCTCCATTGACTTCCATTCATACGCATGCGAATGTGTCAGACCGTAAACGCAAGCTCATGCGAAAAATTTTGCATTTCGCTGCGTTCCAAAGTTCAAGTTTGGTGAACTCTGACCTGCGAATTCGCATCACGTGAAGATGTGGGACCAGTAGAAGATCGATACGTCACTGTGTGACCTCTCTGTACAGAAATTCAAAAATGAAGGAAGCGCTATATAACTTTAGCTGTAGCGCAGCGTCCTATTTTATATAATACGTATTTAAAAGATTATAAAAAATAAAATAAAGTATCTGCATGGTTTGTAGTGTCAACCGGAACAGATGATATATTTGAATGTGGATGTTTTATAATTTTTATTGCTTGGGGTGTATATATTTATATAGAGAGAGATACAGAGAGTACAATATAATAAGACGCTTTCGATGCCGTCACAAAAGACACAGTACAAGCACATATTAATCCATGTTTTGATAATTGAGGAAAGACCGTTTTATTGCTCCCGCCCATATTCGCAGCGGTGTCCGAAATAATTTTGCACGTTTAAAGTCTAGTGTGACCGCGCCTTTAACCAACTTGTGCAGCTCTGTGAGTGCATCTAAAATGCCTTTTGGGATGAGAACCTGGTTAGAGGCAGTACTAAAAAGAACAGCCTCCTGAAAACACACAAATTCAAGGTAATCCAGGTCAAGGGGTTGCTGACAGACAATATGCTGGAGCCGTGTGTGGATTCTCTCTAACATTGTTTGTGCAAGCAGTTCCTAGAGAGAGGGGAAAAGAGGAAAAATGTATGAGGTCAAAAATACTGGTTTAACTGAACATGACCAGTAAAATGACCAAAAACTACACTTTGGTTCATTCTTAATATCTTCATGACCATTAAATTAAAATTAAATGTATGCATTTAGCAGACGCTTTTATCCAAAGCGACTTGCAGTGCAATCAGGCTATCAATTATTACATATCATTAGTGATAGAGACCTCAAATAATGACACATGATTATGATTACGAAAATGTAATGATTGATATCATACGGATGCAGAAAATGAGTTTATAATACCCTCAGTACCAGGGGTTTAGCTATTTACCCAAATCTAGGGCCTTGTAGAATCTCAATAGACATGCAGTACAAACTTTGGTTCAGTTATACTAAGAACATGTTTGTCTTCCATCCTGCAAAATGTGGTGAGGCTATGAATAACACTTTAAGATATTAATGCCCAAACATGCTTCTCTGATAGTGTTTTTGATGCTATAAAAATGACAATCTCAAGGACTGACAAGAAATATGAATATTTTTACAGGCCTTGGTTTTGGGACCCAAATATAATATAGAAGAACTCTTCATCTGAGATGTTGCTGCAACCACTTTCCTGGATTCTGACTGATTTGACATGGAATAAAGCCTCTATATTCTATTAGACACTAGCAGGAGAAGACCAGGGTTGATTTGGAGGTCTAAACACACCCTTGCCATGAAAAACAGACCGTTTATATTGACGCGGAACGGACTATTTTCTTTAGCGGAAGCAATACAATCGATTTTAAAATCAATACATTTTGTCAAATTATTTATTTATTTTGTAGGTAGCAATGTAATAAGTGGGATCGTGTATAGCGAGGCGGTTGTTATAGCGAATAACAACCCCTTCAGGCTGATTTTTCACCAGCAATGACTGGAAACTCACCTGCTGGCCGCTCATCGTATTCAAAACGTCCCTGACGCTAGCGTTTCTTGTTCTCTCCTGTTTCCATGTCGGTGGCGGCGCCAAGCAAGTCGCTTATAGCGCCACCTGCTGTTGTGGAATTACATGACAGTTTACTAGCGTGTGTGGATCTGAAGGCATTTGCGTGTGGATCAGCAAGGCGAAAACTTTGTGCCAAAAGTCACGTGACAGTTTTTCGTACTTGTAAAATTTTGTTTTGTACTTGAAGGATTTTGTTTTGTACTTGAAGGATTTTTGTTTTGTACTTGAAGGATTTTGTTTTGTATTTGAAAGATTTTGTTTTGTACTTGAAAGATTTTAGTTTGTACTTGGAGGATATACGAAGACATACGTTTCTTTGTATATGTAAAACGTACTGTATTTGTTTGATAGCTACGTTTTTTATTTGCAGAACAAAATGCATTAGTTTGTGAGTGATGTTTTGTATTTGCAAACCACACTGAGTTTGTTTGTGAATCGTTGGGCGTGAGTAAAACACATTTTGTGTGTGTGTGTGAGGTTTTGGCATGAATCTCACTCCATACTGCTACCACCGATCTGGACGAACTCACAGAGACTGTAACATCCTATATTAGTTTCTGTGAGGATATATGCATTCCTACCAGGACTTATTTAATATTCAACAATGATAAGCCATGGTTTACAGTAAAACTCAGACATCTTCGTCAGGCCAAAGAGGATGCCTATAGAAATGGGGACAGGGTCTTGTACAATCAGGCCAGGAACACACTGAACAAAGAGATCAGAGCGGCTAAAAAGACCTACGCTAAAAAGTTGGAAGACCAGTTTACTTCCAACGACTCAACTTCAGTGTGGAGAGGTATAAGAGCCATCACGAACTACAAGACACCATCCCCTTGCACTGAAGAAAATCAACGACTTGCTAACGACCTGAATGAGTTTTATTGCAGATTTGAAACCCCCATCACCCATTCTGACCATCTCCCTACACATCCATCAACACCTCCTGCAATCCCACTCTCCACACCTCCTGCTCTTCAAATCCGTGAAGATGATGTGCGCCAGGTCTTCAGGAAGAACAAAAGAAGAAAAGCACCAGGCCCAGATGTCGTTACACCAGCCTGTCAGAAAATCTGTGCTGACCAGCTGGCCCCCATCTTTTCACAGATCTTCAACAGATCCCTGGAGTTGTGTGAAGTGCCTTCCTGCT
Source organism: Carassius gibelio (assembly GCF_023724105.1). Classification (NCBI taxonomy): domain Eukaryota; kingdom Metazoa; phylum Chordata; class Actinopteri; order Cypriniformes; family Cyprinidae; genus Carassius; species Carassius gibelio. The sequence goes on along the minus strand of NC_068402.1, from coordinate 40,702,579 downwards.
TCAAACGCTCCACCATCATCCCCATCCCAAAGAAACCCAAGATAGCAGAACTTAACGACTACAGACCTGTGGCTCTAACATCTGTCGTCATGAAGTCGTTTGAAAAACTGGTTCTGGCTTATCTGAAGGACATCACTGGACCCTTACTGGACCCCCTGCAGTTTGCTTACCGAGCAAACAGGTCCGTGGATGATGCAATCAACATGGGATTGCACTTCATCCTGCAACATCTGGACAAAACAGGGACTTATGTGAGGATCCTATTTGTGGACTTTAGTTTGGCTTTCAACACCATCATCCCAACAGCCCTTCAGACCAAACTGACCCAGCTCTCTGTTCCTAGCTCTGTCTGTCAGTGAGTGGATCACCAGCTTTCTGACAGATAGGCAACAGTTAGTGAGACTGGGGAAATTCACATCAAACAGCTGCTCCACCAACACTGGTGTCCCCCAGGGCTGCGTTCTCTCCCCTCTGCTCTTCTCCCTGTACACCAAAGACTGCACCTCTAAAGACCCCTTTGTCAAGCTCCTAAAGTTTGCAGACGACACTACAGTCATCGGCCTCATCCAGGACGGTGATGAGTCTGCTTACAGACAAGAGGTTGAGCAACTGGCTGTCTGGTGCAGTCTTAACAACCTGGAGCTGAACACGCTCAAAACAGTGGAGATGATCGTGGACTTTAGGAGAAACCCCCCTGCACTCCCCCAACTCACCATCATGAACAGCACTGTGACTGCAGTGGAGTCATTCAGGTTCCTGGGAACCACCATCTCTCAGGACCTGAAGTGGGACAGTCACATTGACTCCATTAAAAAGGCCCAGCAAAGGTTGTATTTCCTTCGCCAGCTGAGGAAGTTTAACCTGCCACAGGAGCTGCTGAAACAGTTCTACTCGGCCGTCATTGAGTCTGTCCTCTGTACTTCAATAACTGTCTGGTTTGGTTCAGCAACAAAATCAGACATCAGAAGACTACAGAAAACTGTTCGGTAGGGCTGTAGTACTCGAGTCCGGTCTTGGATTTGCACTTGGACTTGTCTCGGACTTGGCCATTGGACTCGCCAAGTCTTCTAGTTGGTCTCGACCGAGTCCAGCAAAAAAAAAAAAAATTCTCCTTCAAAACAAAACCACATTTGCATGATGTCGCGACTGAAAACGTGTGGAAAACGCTAGGAGCACCGCTCTCCTTATTTCCAAAGCACTCTGTAATCTGCGCTCGCGCTCCAGTGGCGTCTGCTGTTGCTGGGCAACCATGACCCGCTCTCCATGATGACGCAGAAGTTTCAGCAAAGAATAAATGGAATTCCAGCACTTAAAATCACTTGCAGCAGCTCTGCTAATAGATTCATTTAAAAAATGGCTATCCTTGTACAACTATGATCATCTGTTTCTCCATCTTGCCTTAGCTTTCAGTATTGTTCCGGGAAAGGATGTGCATGACCAGCGGTGCATTTACTGCGACCTGAAAAGTTTAGATGTTTCTAATTTAATTTCTACCTGTTAGATTGTGTTTTATTTACGTCTACACCTAGATAGCCTTTTTATCAATAAAAGCGTATTAATGTATAGCCTTATGCAACAATTACATATGTAAATTTTAAAATTTTTATAATTATGACATTACATATTTACATTTTCATGTAACAGCCAGTATTTGTATCTGTAACAATCACAAAATTTTTCCTATCTGCATTCGGATACAACATCGTACAGTTACTTGATAAGACTGTTATGACTTTTTATATATTTTTTCGTAGTTATCACTGAACAAGTATGTCGTGTTAAACTGAAATAATTATTAAATTCTAAAATAATATTTATCATGCAAGCAGAGAGATGTCATGACAAACGTGTCATAGTGATCATTTGAACACGACTGAATCCATTCAATGCACACATTCTCATTACGCAGAACACTTTAAGCGAGTCTTAATGTTAATGAACTTAACTAAACAGATGTGTGTGTTCCGCGCAAACCAGCAAAAGGTAAAGATGCAAACATGTAGGACAAGTAGACAATGTATCCGTATCGAAGCTCATTATTAGCCTGCTCTTGAGAGAGAACTGGTTTGGTTTTTGAGAGACTGAGACGCGCAGCGCGGCCGTTTGATTGGCGAGCGCGCTGTGCTTATTCCATTAATTCGTATCATATGGTAGCCTAAGCTTTCAATATTTGCCTTTTAAATATATACAAATAATATAACGTGTAGCTATGATGTATTATTATAGGTAAAATTACTCTTGCAACGCTCTGATTTCTGAGAGATGCACAGAGAGAGGCACAAAATTTTTATTTTGAAAATGTGTGTGTGTTTTAAAAAAGCACATGCAGTAATTATTTTTTAAATGTAGAAGTACTGTATTTAGTAAACAAAACAATGGGGTGTTTGATTTGCGCTCTTTTCACTCATAAAGTTTACATTCATTCACTTCTGGCGCTGATGCCCTGGCTCACCTGTTATCTAGCAAACACCAGACTGTGTCAGGTTTAGCCGAGTATTTAGGCAGAATTATTCCTTGTGCGTTATTCGTTTTTTAAGCCATTATCCGTGCCATTCCGAATAAGGTATTCGGCTTCAGGCACAACCCTAATTATCACATTAGGCCTACATATTTTATTTTTACATGCAACATAGATAAGGTCATATAGTAACAGCTCCACGCAATATTGTAATTCTAAAATTCACGTCGTACTTGCAAACACTTTGTATGCATTATGGTTAATGCATGCTGGAGTAGTCGATTGTTTCCGACAGAGCTCGACTAGTCTATGCAAGCACTCGTACGGTATGACAAAAATTTCGTTGTATTTATGTGCGCCTGTCCAGTAGAGCCAAACGTATCCATTCTAGCCTTGCTGCGTGCATTTGTCATATCCCGAGCTTTGCGTGTGTCTGTGCACTGTGCCAATTAGGCATAGTCATATAAATTTTTGACCACAGATATAATGTCAACAAAAAATAAAGTACATAAAAATTATTTGACCTTACAGTTCCAAACTTTGTTTGTTTATCCAAGTTTAGCTCCCAGGGTCGGACTGGGGGTAAAACCAATACTCATTACCAGGGCCCCAAAGGAAGAGAGGGCCCTTGAAAAGTATGAATCTGAAATATATATTTTTTACCTGGATATTTTCATGGGTGGGGGCCATGGGGGCCCGTCAGGACTGCCTATGCATAGGGCCCGGGATCTTGTTTAACGCCCCTGTTAGCTTTAACCTTAATTATACACACTTGAACCTAATCAAGCTCTTACTAGATACACTAATCTTCCAGGTGTTTTAAGGCCAGTTGGAGCTAAACTTTTCAGGACATTGGCCATTCAGGATGTAGTTTGGAGACCCCTGTCCTACAGAGTTGTTACTTTGCACATGCTTTTTGATCATTGCAAATAATAATGTAAAATGATTTTCTTAGAATAGGAGATATGCTGTCTCTCGCATCACAAACATTATCAGTAGTTTAGTATGTGGTCTTGAAGAGGACCCTTTTTTCTTTCATTTGGACTCGGTCTTGGACTTGGACTCGAAACTTTTGGACTTGGACTTGACTTGGACTCGAACCTCTTTGGACTCGGTCTTGACTCGGTCTCGACTAGTCCTGGACTTGGACTTGACTTGGACTCGACAAAGCCGGACTTGACTACAGCTCTACTGTTCGGACAGCTGAAAGGATTACTGGTGCTCCCCTGCCCACCCTTCAAGAACTGTAGACATCCAGAGTGAGGAAAAGGGCTCAGAAAATCACTCTGGATCCCTCACGTCCAAGTCACCCCATCTTTGAACTTTTGCCATCTGGCCGGCGTCTCAGAGCCGCAAACACCAGAACAGTAAGGCACAAGAACAGTTTCTTCCCCCAGGCAATCTACCTCATGAACAGTTAAATGTTCCCTACTTATGCTTATAAACGTGCAATATCCTTATATTTATTTGTTAACCCTCCATCCTAGAACATTCCTGCATCTCACTCAATCCTATTCCATTATCATTTATAGCACAATTGTTTATACACTTATTTATTTGTCAAATTGTAAATCTCTCTTTGTTTTTTTTTTGTTTTTGTTTTTTTCTGTGTGTTGTTGTCTCTGTGTACTGGAAGCTTATGTCACTAAAACAAATTCCTTGTATGCGTAAGCATACTTGGCAATAAAGCTCTTTCTGATTCTGATTTCTGATTCTGAATCAGAAGAGCCGACTCGCATCGAGTGAGAGCCAGCTGCCAGGTTTTTTTTTTTTCTTTGGCTGCTTACCTCAAGGCAGAACTTTGTTTTTATTGGTCAGCAATCGCATCGCGGCCAATCAGATGCGAGTTTATGGGATCATAACATTATGTAAAAACAGAGAGGGGGATGAAGCGGCACTCCACTAGTGATGGGAAGTTCGGATCATTTTACCGACTCAGACTTTTGAGTCTGTTCAGCAAAATGAACGAATCTTTTTTCGAGTCATTCATTCATTTTGTTCATTTTAGCAAAATGTAATACAAATTATGTTACTTCCCCAACACATCTAGTACTTAAGCAAACGTTGATCACGCTACATATAATACAAAACTAAAAGGTTATGAGATACAGAAAAAAATAATAATTCTTTACCTGGGTCTTCAGTCTGTGATTAGCTCATCTCACCTCTTATTTGACAAGAAGTCTTCGGGTTTAATTCATTCCTTAACCACGTGACAGACCTATACGCGAAACCAACGCGGTCTTGAGCCATTAAGAGAATTGATTAGTTCATCTCATGAGTCTTTCGGGTCGAGTTTGACTCGTTCCTTAATCACGTGACAGACCCATGCGCTATTTCTGACATTTCTGTCACTGTGTTTTTGTTACTGTTTGTTGAGGATCTGTGGTTTGTTATTATTTTATAAATAAATAAAACCCTGTCATAAATAAAATATTGATTAATTTGTCTTTTTGACTGTCTATTGGTAAATAAACACTAGGCTATATAATAATATAATAATCAAAGCTTACAATAAAAAGTATTTATAGACTAGTTTGTTCATTTTTACTCCAGTTTTGAGTTTGCTGATATAATAATTGCTTTTCCTAGGAAGACTTGACATATTGTTGTAATATATGTATAAGAAGATTTCTCAAAAAATGACATAATGTCATACATTAAAAGCAAATAATATTTTGAATTTGAATTATTAATGTCAGTTTAAAACATTAAGGTTATGATAACTTCAGCTTTAACAGTTTTAACCCAGCTTCAGATCCTGGTGCGACTGCCAGTGCAGGGGCCATGTTTTGGGAAGACTTTGACGAGAGGGTAGCAAGTTTGAGCCTTCTGCTGCCTCTTCAGACCTCAGATGCTATGATGGCCAACCTTGCAGAGCCACTCTTACCCCACACATCAGACCCTCTGGCCTGGTGGAGGAGATGTTCACCAGTATACACAAGCCTTTCTGAAGTCACAAAGACAAGACTTTGCATTGTGGCCACATCCGTGCCATCTGAAATAATTATTTCTAAAACTGGGCTGATTATCTCAGATAGAAGAACTCACAGACTCAGCCCATCCAAGGTCAGGGAGCTTGTTTTTTTTTTTTGTTTTTTTTTTTTTAATGCAAACATGCCTTAAAGCAAGTCCTAAAAATATAGCCACAGTGTGTTATTTAATTTAAAGCTTATTTATAAAAAGACTAGCTTGTTGTGCAATATTTTTGTGAATTTAAAGGTAATTTTTATTATTATTTAAATTTATTTTGGAATAGTTGTCCTCTTTGTAACAAAGCTTGTCTGGTGCTAAATTAAACAATAAACAACAATTGAAAAGTATGTACACAGTATTTTTTTAATGTTTAAAGTGTCATATGTTACAAAAGTATGGTTTACACAGACAATCTGATTTAATAACTACACAATTAAACAAAAACAAACAGACAGAAAAAAAGATCAACATTTTAAGCATAACCAACTCTTTATTTCCACATTCAGTGTTATGGAAAAGTACCATCATGACAGAAATTAAAAGCAACAATTTGAAACCAGAAATGCATCACGTAACTGTAAGAATAAATAATAATAATAATAATAATAATAATAATAAATACTACGCACCCATTTGTAAGGAAAGTTGTAAATTAACGAATTACTCCAGCCAATGTTGTCACATCACGGGACAAAAGAACGAACAATCCGAAGAACTGAAAGATCAATCAATTCTCTTTCCGGCTCAGAGTGCATTGGGTTTAGTGTATGGGGCTGTCACGTGATTAAAGGCCATGTTGCAGGTTAACCACCACTTTCGATTAATGGGTACATAAATCACTCAAGATATGCATATCATTTTTGAAATGGTCTTGAAAACCTATTTTTTAAGTTTTTGGTAGTAACGTTTTTTACGCAACTCGGTGATGACGTAACGTTGGGGAGAAGTCAAGGAAAGGTAGCCTCAGTCTAGTATGATGCAGCGTTCCAGGCAACCCTTGTTTTTCCGTGGCTTCCCCCCCGTGAACTTGTGTCTCGTACTAGATCGATGTACTCCGAGTTCCGAGGTCACACAGCACGCGAAACAATGATGGCAGCCCCTACGGATAATACTGCCTACGGATGCAGTGTTTATGCAAGTGGTACACATTGAAAAAATTATTTTAGGTCAATGTAACCTTGCATTAAAATAAATAATCTAGTTACAATTCCTTGCGCTCAGAAAGTTTGGCGTAACTTGCCTGGAACGGTACAAAGTCGTTAGTTGTGGTATGAAATAGTGATTACGAGCTCAAAAATCTGCCTGGAACGCAGCATCAGAACTAACGTTATAGCGACTGACGGATGAGGAAGAGGTGGCGAGAGCAAACATGTGCGATGACCCGCAGCGGTGTGATTTCAATCGAGCCAGCCGTGAGAGGGCAAATGAGGAATTGCCAAGAACTGATGGCCGTCAAAGCCTGTAATGCATGGTCCGAGGAGAATGAGTGGAGAGTTGGTGTCCTGGTGAGTAGCTATCATTTAGCATCGCAGCAATGAGCACTGGAGCTAGTCTACGAGCAGCAGTGCACTTTGACACTTTTTTGTGTTCTTTATATCTAGTGGCAGTGATCATGACGTTAGTTCAGATAAGTACCGGTAACCGGTAACCTTTGTCATAGTGTCAGTACCGGTAACCTTTGTCATCTAGAAATAGAAGGCATCATGCTTGCTATATGGACTTTTCTAAGCGTTTATCTCTTTCTCCGGTGAAAATGTTGTTGCAAACGTGCGTGTCGCGGTGTTTGACAGGAGCTTGGGTGGGTGCAGTCCCATGGAAACAATTATAAGGATTGTCATAAAAACGCTGCACATGAAAGGGGTTTCAACACACAAACCATTCATTTTTGCAAAATTATGGTAAAACAAAGGTTTACGAAAAAAAAAAAAAAAATCCTAAATTAAAAGCCATTCAGGAGTCGATAGAGCTGGCTCTTCTTTGGGAGCGGAGCAGATAGTGACTTCCCATCACTATCTGCCATAGCGAAAGTGGAGGTTTCTGTAGAATGATTACAAAAGTAACAGACGGTTTAGGTCATCTTCACTTCATCTATGACTGGAAGATAAAAGTAAAATAGCTCTTCGAGTGAGTGGATGGGTGGCTCTTAAAAGAGCCTTTGGGGTGTGTCTCGGGGTCGGACTGCTCTACTTGGAGCTGGTGTACTTGGTGACGGCCTTGGTGCCTTCGGACACGGCGTGTTTGGCCAGCTCCCCGGGCAGCAGCAGACGCACGGCGGTCTGGATCTCTCGGGAAGTGATGGTGGAGCGCTTGTTGTAGTGAGCGAGACGAGACGACTCACCGGCGATGCGCTCGAAGATATCGTTGACGAAAGAGTTCATGATGCCCATCGCCTTCGAAGAGATCCCGGTGTCAGGATGAACCTGCTTCAGCACTTTGTACACGTAGATGGCGTAGCTCTCCTTCCTGGACTTTCTGCGCTTCTTTCCTCCTTTCGCGGCGGTCTTAGTGACGGCCTTCTTGGAGCCTTTCTTCGGCGCGGACTTCGCTGGTTCAGGCATGATGATGTTTCCGATTCAATCTCTCAGAAATCAGTAGCGGACTGAATTCATACAGGGCTAGTTATTCACTAGTCTATGTTAATTTTGTGGGACCTTGTGGTTCCGTGTTTTTATTGGTCAGACCCATAACCTTGCATTTAATTGGACCATTCAAGTCGTTACTTAACTGGAAATAGAGCCAATCACAGGCGCTTAAATTATAGCCCCACCCACCACACCACGTTTGAACGACACCTACCCGACTGGGTTGTTTGTTTCATTTCTCGCTATTTTTTTTTTTTTTTTATGTATATATTTTGAGAAAATAAATAGTTTTAGATAAATATCATGCACAAATTGTTTAACTATTATAAATCCATTAAGGAAATTACAAAGGAAAAATAGCCAAAAAGCATCGATTGTTTAACATTGAGTGTTTACTATTGTTCTTTTGCATTATTAACACAATTTTCATATGTAATACTGCAAAGCTGCTTTGACACAATCTTTATCGTTAAAAGCGCTATATAATCAAATATATCTTGACCTGGAGCTCGGTTGTTATAGTTTAAAGAAATGTAAAATAAAAAGCCCTTTGATTAAAATAGATTCGCCTTTATTTGCCGAAATAATTCTACGTATGTAACCTTAAACTTTAAGCCTTAAATCAGATATTCTTTCTCTTAAACAGAATAAAGAAAAGTTAATAAAACTGTTTATTTTAACGTAAACGTCTAAAATGCACTGATGCTTAAAGCATCTTTAAAAACAACAACGACCTATCAGATCCATAAGACTAAACTATTTGTAACGGCTGTATAAACACTTTTCGTATAATATGCAGCACCATGAGCTCTTTAAGTGAGAGTGTGGGTGGCTCTTAAAAGAGCCGTTGGGTTTGTTCTCGGATCTGATGCGGTTTATCCTCCGAAGCCGTACAAGGTGCGTCCCTGTCGTTTGAGCGCGTACACAACGTCCATGGCGGTGACGGTCTTTCTCTTGGCGTGCTCGGTGTAGGTGACGGCGTCGCGGATCACGTTCTCCAGGAACACCTTCAGCACACCGCGGGTCTCCTCGTAGATCAGACCGGAGATGCGCTTGACTCCGCCGCGGCGGGCTAGACGACGAATGGCGGGTTTGGTGATTCCCTGGATGTTATCGCGCAGCACCTTACGGTGACGCTTAGCGCCTCCTTTTCCGAGTCCTTTACCGCCTTTGCCTCTTCCAGACATGATGAGATGATCTCTATTTTACTCATACAACGGAAAGTATTACAACACAAATGCTTAAGGGAGACGTTTTACAGTTGCCTACAGGACCTAACTGAAACCAGCTGCGCGTCACATGACACCCCCCCCCCCCCCCTAGTTCGAGCAAGAAACAATCGATAGTTGTCCTTTGTTTCTTTTTTTCATAAAAAAAAATTGACAGATATGATTTATTAGAGCAAATTAAATTAATATTTACATATGTGCGCATTTGACGTATGTATTATGTTGTTTCCTGTGTGTGTGTGTGTGTGTGTGTGTGTGCCAAAAACCCCGAATCATTTTTTTATAAACAACTTTAACTTTGTTTCATTTTCTCTCAGTCTGTCAGACTGGAGCGGTACAAAAAAAACAAAAAGCTCTATTACTGTGCGTGGTGGCGGATGGTAATGCATCGCGCATCACTCAACTTGTTTGCCAACTGCCAATAAAAACTAACGAAGAAGAATATAAATCTTCTGGGGGTGTCCCCACCAAAGCTGAGTCCAAACCTACGCCAATGGGCTAATGGGTTGGAGTTTAAAAGTGTTATTAATGAGATGGAAGTTAAACCGGATCTCATATACAAGAGTCATGGCTTAAACCTAGATTTGATTTTGTTATTAAACGATATGTGAGTGAGAGAAGAGATCGAGAGGAGGGTAATGGTGTAGGGTGTATTTACTCTGATTAAGGAAGGCATGCATTATAGATCATTAGGCAAAGGTGTAGCACAAGAGTATGTTGTAGTGGAGGTATAGGTGAATGGGAAAAAGTATGTTATAATAAACTTTTATAATCCTTGTAAGAAATTAGTGTTGCGTGAATTAGAACAAATAGAGGGTCTTAATGAAGATAGGGTGATTTGGGGAGGTTTAGAGACAGATTCTAATGGAATGGTGATGGAAGATTTGATAGATCGGAGGAGTTTGGTATGTCTGAATAATGGGGGTAGTACAAGAATAGATGTGGCTACAGGTAAAGAGTCTGTGCTGGATCTAACAATGGTGTCTGATTCAATCGCATGGAGTGCTGAGTGGGAAATATTGCGACAAGATACTATTGGGAGTGATCACTATCCAATAATGATATATGTTAATGTAAATGTGAGAGGAAGTAAGGGGAATCAAGGAAATATTGGTAGATGGGGGTTTGATAAAGCGAATTGGGAAGAATTCATGAGTCTGAGTGAAGATGGATTGAAGAATATTATAGATAGATCTGTAGAAATGATAAGTGATGATATTGTTTATGCCATTAGAGCAGCAGCAAATAAATGTACCGAAGAGGAAAGGAGGTAGGAAGAATAAGATTGTGCAAGTGCAGTAAGAAGGAAAAGGAAAGCATTTAGCATAGTTAAGAAAACACATAATTTCCAAGATTTAATAGAGTATAAAAAAGCACAAGCTGAGGTAAGGAAGATTGTAAGGAAAGCTAAGAAAGAGTATTGGATGGCTTATTGTGATGAAATAGGGAAGAATACACCAGTAGAGGAGGTATGGGGCATGATTAAGAAAATGAAAGGGATTCAAAAGAGTAATGGATATCCAGTTTTAAGTATGGAGGGAGAAATAGCTGTGGAGGATGGAGATAAAGTGGAAATGTTTTTAAAGGCATTTATTAATGTAAATAGCTCAGAAAATTTGACTGAACAGAAAATGAGAGAGGTTGTGATGAAGGAATATCCTGAAATAAAGAAGAAAAAAGAGGCTGAGGATAATTTGTTAGATCTATTATTTTCTATGAGTGAGTTAAAGAATGCAGTAAGAAGAATAAAACAATCTACTACAGGAATGGATGGAATTAAGTTTTTGTATGATGAAGCATTTTAGTGAAATTTCTATGGAAGTGATTTTAACATTTTATAATAGAATATGGATGGAAGGTATAATTAAGTTGGAAGGAAGCACTAATTATACCTATTAAAAAGCCTAGGAAAGATCCAAGTAATCCTATAAATTATCTTCCAATAGCTTTAACTTCTCATTTATGTAAGGTAATAGAGAGAATGTTAACTGACAGATTGACTCATCATCTGAAAAAAAAAAATGAACTGGTTTTCTTCTTATCAAAGTGGGTTCAGGTGTGGTAGAGGGACTATGGGTCCAATAGTATTATTAGAAGATTAAATAAGAAAGGCATTTATAAATAAGGAAAGTGTCATTGCTGTTTTATTTGATAAAGAAAATGCCTATGATATGTTGTGGAAAGAGGGGTTACTAATAAAGTTGCAGAAGATGAGTATAAAAGGAAGATTGTATAATTGGATTAAAGAGTTTTAATTGGAAGAAGTATTAGAGTAAAGATGGGTGGAGCTACAGTATATCTTCAAGTGGAATAACTGATAATGGTACACCTCAGGGCAGTGTAATTAGTCCACTTTTATTTATTATCATGATTAATGATGTTTTCTTTTTTTTTCAAGGATTGATAGAAGTCTGGGGAAATCATTGTTTGCTGATGATGGGGCTATCTGGTTTAGAGGAAAGAATATAGAGTATAACCTAAAGAAAATTCAACATGCGCTAAATGAAGTAGAAAAGTGGTCAGGGAAAAATGGTTTTAAGTTTTCAGTGGAAAAGACAAAAGTAATAGTTTTTACTAAAATGAGGAGGAATATGGATGTTAAGTTAAAATTATATTCAAAAAATAATTAGAGTGTGTAAGTACAGTAAGATTTCTAGGAGTTTGGTTTGATAATAGAATAAATTGGAGAGAGCATATTGAATAAATGGTGGGAAGATGTAAGCGAGTTGTGAATTTAATGTATTTCAGGTCAGGAATGGGGAGCAGATAGATTGGCTTTGAAAACTGTATATATAGTTTATAGTTTTTATAACTATATATATATATATATATATATATATATATATATATATATATATATATATATATATATATATATATATATATATATATATATATATTAGTAAACCCGGATAAGTTTAATTTACTTAAAAAACTTCCTGGTAACTGAGTTGTGTATTTGTGGTGCACGGTACGACGGTCAATCAACATCGATTTACATTGCAAAATTAACACATCATTCAACGTTAATCCAAGGTCTCCATGACGGCCATAATTCACCCGTTGATGAAGGTAAAACGGTGAAACAACGTCACAATATCACCGTTGATCCAATTTGCTAAATCGAAAGGTAATTCTACGTTGATTCAACCCTGGTATCTGACGTTGTTTCAAGGTTGAAACGCCGACCGGGATCTAGCTCACTTTGTACATCAGCCACTGAAGATGTTTTTACCAAAATAATACTGAAGTGATCAGATATCAGTGGTGTCAAAAGTACTGGCATTCATTACTCAAGTAGAAGTATAGATACTAGGGTTTAAAAAGACTTTTGTAGAAGTTGAAGTATCAACTCAAGCTTTTTACTCAAGTAAAAGTGTAAAAGTACTGGTTTAAAAAACTACTTAAAGTATAAAAGTAAAAGTAATGTAAGGGAACAAATTGCCATTAAGAACAAAAGCTTAGGCCGCACCACAGGGGCCTATTGTGTACTACCCCACCGCCTCAAAAAACATTTTTCTAAAGGCCATAGGCCATAATGACTATAATGTTATATTAAAATGTTAATGTTGAAAAATTTGGGATGCACTAGGCTTCCTGTTTCAGCCGCATATATGAAAATACAAAAATGGTGTGCACATCCCAAACATCCAATTAGGACGCAGGTGCAAAACAACTAAATGATATAGACAAATAAAGAAGTGAAGTCTGAACACTGAAAACTACTGCTCCAGAGGAATTTAATCAAGCAACGTTTCGACCTTCAGGTCTTCCTCAGCCGCATATATGCCCATTTAAAATGAACGCACTTTAGTACAATGCAAATACATTAAAGGACTAGAGATATGATGACTAGTTGCCAATAAGTACTGTTATGGTGCAAAAAGTCAAACTTCAGAGGCTTGTCATCAATAACTTTTAATGGAATGTACATCCAAGATTAGCTACAGGAATCTGCGAGGGCAATGGACAAGAACATTGGTGCAGGCTTAGTAACAATTACACTTGTATGGTTGTCTATTTACAGTAAACATTATAGTGCTGTCAAAATGAATGATTAATCCAAGTGATTAATCAAAAACTAAAACTGAAAAAGAAATCATAATCCTGATACTTTCTTGATTGATAGCTTCTTGTATTTGGTACATATGTCTGCTATGTCCAGTGTTCGGGGGGTAACGAGTTACAAAGTTGGTATAGCCTACTTATCACAACATTGTCAATCGCATCGTCAATCGAAAACGCTAATTTATTAAAACGTCTCGCTACCGAACTACCTACAGTAGCTTAATTTGTGGAGGACGAAGAAAAGGCACTCATTTGGTAAATGAGCCAGTGAGAAATAATAACTTTTAAGTAGGGTCGTGCCTTTTCAATACTTTTAAAACGGTACCGGCTCCTAAACGGTGCCTGAACCGATACTTTAAAAAAAAGAACCACAAAAAAACTATGGATAACTTTAAAGAACATTACAAATATTTAAAATAAATCCATAGCTTGTTGTGCAAGTTGTGCTTCCCTTAATCTAAGGCTAATAAATGTATTTCACAGTCTGGGTCATTATTTAATACAAAAGCACACATAATGTTTCTACTGTATCTCTGTCACTCACTCTGATATTTAGTTAACATGAGTGCTGTCTGTCACTGTCTTAAATCAGTTCTGTGAATTACTGTATGGTCATTAATGAATTCTTTATAAAGTAGCAACAATGTCGTTTTTAAAATACAGTACTGTGCAAAAGTCTTATGGAAAAAATCGTATTTTCTCCCCAAAAAGGGTTTTAAGCCAGTTATTTATATCTGTAGTGTGTCAGTAGGAAATATCAGTTTGCCATTAATTTTAATAATAATCTAGTGCGATTTTGAATGCACAAGCAGTCTGACAACGGCAAAATTAATGTTTGGAAATGTAAACTGATATATTTTATACTGAAACACTACAGCAAAATATATAAATAACTGTCCGAACACCATTCTTTTAAGTGAAAATACTAACGTGTCTAAGACTTTTGCACAGTAGTGTATGTATAAAGTACGTATGATTAAATTAAGAATATTTAAATAAGTTTAATTAAAGTATGTGTTCGTTCATATGTGTTAAGGGCTAAATTTTCGCTGGAAGAAACGGCTGTGGTTTGATGAGCGAAAACTTTACAGATGAGAAACCGACTGCTACCTCGTGACCTTTTGTAAACTGTATTTATGACAAAGAACTGCACAGATGGATATTCTAACAATCTAAACACATACCTTGTGTCCTCTGTTTGTTTAAGTGCGCATGCGCTGCTCCGTTCGCGGTCTGCGCCTCTGAAAGACGGGAGGAGACCGGTCTGACGCTGGTTTCATGTGAAATTTAAGCGGACTGACTCTGAGGCGATCGGATACCGGTTCCATACCCAACCCTACTTTTAAGAAATATATTTTTTGATAAACGAACCCAAAACTGTCTATGTCCTGGCTGGACTGTGATGTGATTTATGTCACGTGCAGGTGCGATGGATCGCGTACAGACCAATAGGGTGTCGGAATGGTATATGTTTATACTTATCATCCAACCACAATCAAATTCACTCCATCCGGATGGCGCGATTTATCTGGATAGGTTTTTTTTTTTTTTTTTTGAATGATGACAAGCCGGAATGAAAACAAGCCGAAATGAAATAGCAGTAACGAAGGTATTTTTAAAATGTAAGGAGTAGAAAGTACAGATACTTGCGTGAAAATGTAAGGAGTAGAAGTAAAAAGTCGGCTGAAAAATAATCACTCAAGTAAAGTATAGATACATCAAATTTCTACTTAAGTACAGTAACGAAGTATTTGTACTTCGTTACTTGACACCTCTGTCAGATATACATTACTATAACTATTGTTGGTGTTAATTCAATTAAAACATCGGTCATATTAGCATTTCATGTAGTCTATCGGCTGAATAAAGGATGAGGAGCCCCGGACCTGTGTGTGCTTCAAGCTGCCCAAAACTACAGCTGTATCAAACACTGTACACCACACTCACTGATGCTCATGCAATTAAACCACTCTCGAACTGTTTCTGAAACACACAGAGGACTATTTCGGTGTTTCTTCAACCTTTAACACTTAAATATAGCATTAGATTTACACTCGGCTCTGTTCCGTGGCTGATGCTCGCCTCGAGTTTGATCTGACCGGGGCGAAAGCAACATTTCCTCGTCGCGGGTTTTAGTCTCCACAGAAAGCCAAGAACCTCTGCTTGGTGTTGACTTTGTTTCTACTGCGCTTAACTATGTTAACACTCGAGTTTTGCCCCTAAATGTAGGAGAAGAAAACACAAGCGCGAGCGGCTCTCGGAGGCGCGCAGACAGCGAGCGGGCGGGTTGAGTCTATAAGGTTCTCATGTGTTGTTTAAGAGCGCAGCGCTGCTCGAGCGACACACATTGAACTCAGTGTTTGAAAGACTGTGATTCCGCTCCGAGAAATGGCAGAAACCGCTCCAGCAGCCGCCGCTCCGCCGGCCAAAGCGCCCAAGAAGAAGTCCGCCGCCAAAGCCAAGAAAGCAGGTCCCGGCGTCAGTGAGCTGATCCTCAAAGCCGTGTCCGCGTCCAAGGAGAGGAGCGGAGTGTCCCTCGCCGCCCTGAAGAAAGCTCTCGCCGCCGGCGGCTACGACGTGGAGAAGAACAACTCCCGCGTCAAGCTCGCCCTCAAGAGCCTGGTGACTAAAGGCGCCCTGCTGCAGGTCAAAGGGACCGGCGCCTCCGGCTCCTTCAAGATCAGCAAGAAGCAGACCGAGACCAAGAAGAAAGCGGCTCCTAAAGCCAAGAAGCCCGCGGCCAAGAAACCCGCTGCTGCCAAGAAGCCCAAGAGCGCAGCTGCAAAGAAGCCCGCCGCTAAGAAATCCCCCAAGAAGGCCAAGAAACCCGCCGCCGCTAAGAAGGCCACAAAAAGCCCCAAGAAGGCGACGAAGAGCCCCAAGAAAGCGAAGAAGCCCGCGGCGCCCAAGAAAGCAGCCAAGAGCCCCAAAAAGGCGAAGACCGCCAAACCCAAGACGGCAAAGCCTAAAGCTGCCAAGCCTAAAAAGGCAGCTCCCAAGAAGAAATAAAACTCTTCTGTTTTCTTCCCCAACGGCTCTTTTCAGAGCCACCCACAAACTCTGAAGAAAGAGCAAAAGAAAGTCACGCATTTATAATAATACCATCTTCATTTAAATTGACTCATGTTTTACACGTTAAAAGCATAACAAAAGAAGTATTAATGTGAACAGCTGTAATGGATCAGCAATATATATTTAATCAGGTTAAAAACAATGTGTAGTGTGTGTGTGTATATGAAAGTTAAACTGACGTGACTTTCAGCCAAGTATGGTGACCCATACTCCTAATTTGTGCTCTGCATTTAACCCATCCGAAGTGCACACACACACACACACTGTGAACACACACCCGGAGCAGTGGGCAGCCATTTATGCTGCGGCGCCCGGGGAGCAGTTGGGGGTTCGATGTCTTGCTCAAGGGCACCTAAGTCGTGGTATTGAAGGTGGAGAGAGAACTGTACATGCACTCCCCCCACCCACAATTCCGTCCAGCCCGAGACTAGAACCCACAACCTTTCGATTGGGAGTCCAACCCTCTAACCATCTCTAACCACACACACACACACACACACACACACACACACACACTACTAAACATTGATTTTAACCTGATTAAATATAGATTATCAATATCAATATTATATAAATATTATAGATATCAAACATTCACTGATGCTCCAGAAGGAAACAAGATGCATTAAGAGCTGGGGGGTGAAAACTTTTGGAATTTGAAGATCAATGTAAATTGTACTTAATTTGTGTACCGGGAAACATACAAGTATCTTCTGTTGCTTACGAAGGGCAGAACTAAATGGAAAAAAATTATATTTCAACAAAATAAGAAAAATTTGGCCATCTTCATCGTGTTCAAAAGTTTTCACCCCCAGCTCCTAATGCATCTTGTTTCCTTCTGGAGCATCAGTGAATGTTTGAATCTTTTTTAATAGTTGTGTTTGAGTCCCTCAAATGTCCTCAGTGTGATAAGATGTAACTCAAAATCATACAGTCACTGCTGGAAAGGGTTCAAATATGTAAAGATGCTGGAAAACT
The DNA here is from genome assembly GCF_023724105.1 of Carassius gibelio. Classification (NCBI taxonomy): domain Eukaryota; kingdom Metazoa; phylum Chordata; class Actinopteri; order Cypriniformes; family Cyprinidae; genus Carassius; species Carassius gibelio. Next base: position 40,685,216 of record NC_068402.1, on the reverse strand, counting down.
GAAGAATCTGCAGGAGCTTAAAGATTTTTTCTGAAGAACGCTGCTCAGTTTAACTGTTCAGAACAAACAAGGGACTCATGCACAACCATCACAAAACAGAAAGACAGTCGAGGATCATCAGGTAACAGAACACAGTGCTAAGAACCAAGGGTTCCCAAACTTTTGAGTGGGGTTATTTTAATAATTTCAGCATTTATTTTGTCTAGTGGAGTAAATGTTAATATATTTTATGTACAATATCTTACTCATGACAGTACTAAATAAAATATAACATGCATTTAGTATGATCTCTCTTATTTTTTGAAAATTACTTGCATTTTCACAGAACCTGCAAAGGGTCCCCAAACTTTCGATCCCCACTGTATATATATCGTTTTATATACTCTCGATTGTCTCTAGAAGCTCACTGTTACTTTTAAATTAAATGTTTTCTCCTGGAGTTCCTGCTCAACTCAATCCCAGCAGCTGAGTCATTAGCCATCTTCAAGAAACACATCTCATATTTTCCATCTTAATATGACCCTCTAACTTTAACAAGCTTGTCTCTTTTAGGCTTGCACTCTATTCATTTGCTGCTTGTTTTCCTTATTTAAAAAAAAAGCAAAACTTATCCAACACCTATCATACTTTCTTGTTTCTAATGTTTTCTGTCCTCATGTGTTTAATCAGAAATGGTATGTTTATTTACTTATTTTTATCTGAAATGCTGCTCAGTCCGCGCGCAGATGTGGAGGCGTGGCTTTGTCGGTGGATGTTGGAGGGAAGTTAATTGATTGGTTTAAAATCTTACAAGGTCTAAACCAATGGACGACTGGCACGCTCTTTTAAAACCAGCACAGCGTGTTTCAGAACGCTATTATTTCTCTTTCTTGAAGTTGAAGTATTTGAAAATTGAAAATGAGCGGAAGAGGAAAAACCGGTGGCAAAGCGAGAGCGAAGGCCAAGACTCGCTCCTCCAGAGCAGGGCTGCAGTTCCCCGTCGGCCGTGTTCACAGACTTCTCCGCAAAGGGAACTACGCAGAGCGCGTCGGTGCCGGAGCTCCCGTCTATCTGGCGGCTGTGCTCGAGTATCTGACCGCTGAGATCCTGGAGTTGGCTGGAAACGCCGCGAGAGACAACAAGAAGACCCGCATCATTCCCCGTCACCTGCAGCTGGCGGTGCGCAATGATGAGGAGCTCAACAAACTCCTGGGTCGAGTGACCATCGCTCAGGGCGGCGTGCTGCCCAACATCCAGGCCGTGCTGCTGCCCAAGAAGACCGAGAAACCCGCCAAAGCCAAGTAAACCGAGTCCGCTCTGCTTCTCCAACACAAAGGCTCTTTTAAGAGCCACCCACTTCATCTGACAGAGAGCGATTTACTTTATTTCACTACTTCCTTTATTTCACTACTTCCTTTATTTCACTAACACACACCATGTGTGTGCTTACATAAGATAAATAATGCGCTAACTAAACGTACCTTAACTATTACTGTTAACTCTTGACTCTTATTCACTTGGGTAACGAATCTGTTCAGTAATTTAAGACCGACAAAAGGATGTACTCGGAGTAACGGAGTGCAGAAGAAAGTCTACTTTCACCAGCACTTTTTAATGCCTGCTGAAAACCCAAGATGGAGCAGAGCATGTGTTCTGTAAGACTGAAGGACCATGCTTTCATGATAAATTTGATGTATACATTTATTCTCTGTTGGAAGGTTCATAGAATGCTATTATAATGCTTTTGTCAAAACATAGGCCTACAGCGGTGCTCTATCAGTCACCAACGAGAAAGTGTTTATTTTATTGTACTGTTTTGTGTTTTGCTGAGAGATCTTGGTTCTGAAAATAAAGTTGAATCAATAAATAAATAAATGAATGACGCGTAAAGTAGTAAACCGAAACAAAGCATTTTGAGCGGGAAACACAAACAGTCCCGTATGAAAACACAAGCTGCGCAGTCATTGGCTAGCAGTCATGGGCAGACTGATGACGGCATAAGCTCGTGACGGTAAGACGCTTTAAAAGCAGACGCATGAGACAGAGGAGCATTTTTCTACGTGCTCAGAACGGAGAGAGAAGTTGATCGCAGCGATGGCAAGAACCAAGCAGACCGCTCGTAAATCCACCGGTGGTAAAGCCCCGAGGAAGCAGCTCGCTACTAAAGCCGCCCGGAAGAGCGCCCCAGCCACCGGCGGCGTCAAGAAGCCCCACCGTTACAGGCCCGGGACCGTGGCTCTCCGAGAGATCCGCCGCTATCAGAAGTCCACCGAGCTGCTGATCCGCAAACTGCCTTTCCAGCGTCTGGTGCGAGAGATCGCTCAGGATTTCAAGACGGACCTGCGCTTCCAGAGCTCCGCTGTCATGGCCCTGCAGGAGTCCAGCGAGGCTTATCTGGTCGGTCTGTTCGAGGACACCAACCTGTGCGCCATCCACGCCAAGAGAGTCACCATCATGCCCAAAGACATCCAGCTGGCCCGCCGCATCCGCGGAGAGCGCGCTTAAACCCGCCGCTGACAAACACCCCAAAGGCTCTTTTAAGAGCCACACACACCGCACTGAACGAGACCGTTTCCACTTTACTGAAAATATAACTAATAGGAAGAAATGCGCTCTCCATCTGTTTCAGCAATTCTGTTCGAGTCATCAAATTGTGCTCCTATCAATGCTAGTTGCCCATCACTACAAAACAATCGACAGAAGTGTCGGTGTTAATCACTCAATTTCACAGCGATACACCAAGAAAATATGTTTCTAAAAAATTACATAAATTTATTCCACATAGATTTAACTGTGTTTAATGTGTCAGTAGAGGTAATTTCGTTATAATAACTGTTTATTTGCGGCTGAAGTGAGAATCAATGGTTTGCTGTAGCTCTTCCTTTTCTTCAGTGCGCGTTCCTTCAGCTCAAACACTGGAGCGCGCCTCTAAATGATACTGATCTACAATCAAAAGGTCTGTCAAATGCAAACATGTAAATGTGATTCAATAAGTCTTTGTCAAATAAACACGGATTTAAACACGACACAAAGCACAGACAAATGTTAGTGTATGGCTTTAAATCGCATGGTTTCCTGCTCGAATTGGGGGGTGGGGGGGTTGTGTGACGTGCCGCTGGTTTCAGTCAGGTCCTGTATGCAGCTGTAAATTGCCTCCCTGCAGCACTTACTCTATATTCGTTTTTCGTCGTACGACACGAATAGAGGTAATCCTATCATGTCTGGAAGAGGCAAAGGCGGTAAAGGACTCGGGAAAGGAGGCGCTAAGCGTCATCGTAAAGTGCTTCGCGATAACATCCAGGGAATCACCAAACCCGCCATTCGTCGTCTAGCTCGCCGCGGCGGAGTCAAGCGCATCTCCGGTCTGATCTACGAGGAGACCCGCGGTGTGCTGAAGGTGTTCCTGGAGAACGTGATCCGCGACGCCGTCACCTACACCGAGCACGCCAAGAGAAAGACCGTCACCGCCATGGACGTTGTGTACGCGCTCAAACGACAGGGACGCACCTTGTACGGCTTCGGAGGATAAACCGCTTCAGATCCCAGAACAAACCCAACGGCTCTTTTAAGAGCCACCCACACTCTCACTTAAAGAGCTCTCGTATGATGCTGTAACGTTAGTTAAACAATAGTGTTGTGTTAATCGGAGTTACAGTTAGTATTATAGTTTAATAGTGTTTTATTTTTTTAAATATATTACAGCACTAAGAATTAATCATGTTAAATAATTTAGAGTTTACAAAAGGTAACTTTACACAGGTTGAAGTAATAGATAAGAATTGTATAGAAGATAAAGGTGAATGTTATACTTCAACAAAAGGGGCTCTTTATTTATGATTTATGTAAGTTGTATAACATCCGAGCTCCAGATTATGTCACCTTTATTTATGTAGCGCTTTTAACCATGAAGATTGTGTCAAAGCAGCTTTACAGTATTAAATATGAAAATAGTCTGTCAATAATGAAAAAGAACAAAATTAAACACTCAATGTTCAGTTAAACAATCGATGCTTTATGTGTATTTTTCCTTCGTAATTTCTTTAATGGATTCATAATGGTTTAAAATTAATCATTTGCATTAAATTTATATAGAACTATTTATTTTCTCAAAATATGACAATAAAAAAGCGGGAAATTAAATAAACCGGAAACCAAGTCGGGTGGGTGTCGTTTAAACGTGGAGTGGTGGGTGGAGCTTTAATTTAAGCGCCTGTGATTGGCTCTATTTCCAGTTTAGTAACGCCTTGAATGATCCAATTAAATACAAGTTTATGGGTCTGACCAATGAAAACACGGAAACACAAGGACCCACAGAATTAACATAGACTAGTGAATAAATAGCCCTGTATGAATTCAGTCCGCTACTGATTTCTGAGAGATTGAATCGGAAACAACATCATGCCTGAACCAGCGAAGTCCGCGCCGAAGAAAGGCTCCAAGAAGGCCGTCACCAAGACCGCCGCGAAAGGAGGAAAGAAGCGCAGAAAGTCCAGGAAGGAGAGCTACGCCATCTACGTGTACAAAGTGCTGAAGCAGGTTCATCCCGACACCGGGATCTCTTCGAAGGCGATGGGCATCATGAACTCTTTCGTCAACGATATCTTCGAGCGCATCGCCGGTGAGTCGTCTCGTCTCGCTCACTACAACAAGCGCTCCACCATCACTTCCCGAGAGATCCAGACCGCCGTGCGTCTGCTGCTGCCCGGGGAGCTGGCCAAACACGCCGTGTCCGAAGGCACCAAGGCCGTCACCAAGTACACCAGCTCCAAGTAGAGCAGTCCGACCCCGAGACACACCCCAAAGGCTCTTTTAAGAGCCACCCATCCACTCACTCGAAGAGCTTGAAGTATTAATCAGAAGTTGCTATGTAAAGTTATTACTTGTATGAAATACCACGACTTAAGTGCCCTTAAGCAAGGCACTGAACACCCAACTGCTCCCCGGGCGCCGCACTGCTCCGGGTGTGTTCACAGAGTGTGTGTGTGTGTGTGTGTGCACTTCGGATGGGTTAAAAGCGGAGCACAAATTCTGAGTAAATCCGCGCCATTACACTTGTATGTTTGTTAGTTCTTATAGCTTTTTATTTATTTTACTTTAATGGAAAGCAATCTTTCCTTTTTTTTTTTTTTTTTTTTTTTTTTTGTTGTTGTTGCTAGAAATGGTTTAGTTGAGCTTATGAAAGTAGTGATTTGATTGAGGATAATTGAACCTAAATCGACTTATGTATATATATATATATATATATATTTTTTTTTTTTTTTTTTTTTTTTTTGTGATTCTTGTTTAGCATTTTGTACTTTTTTTTTTCTGTACTCTTATCTTTTTTTCACTTAAGTGAGTATCTAATCTAGTTTAACTTAAATGTAGTTATTACACATTAAATTAAATTAAGTTAATTTCATGTGACACATTTGAAGTGTTATTGCACACAGTGAACGGGTGGAGCAGCAGAGAAACTAGAAGTTCACCGCTGAGTCCCTCACGAGCCCAGATCAACACTTCAGGTTACTAGTGATGGGAAGTTCGGATCATTTTACTGACTCAGACTTTTGACTCACGTTCAGCAATATTAACTAATCTTTTTTTGAGTCATTTCGTTCATTTTAGCAAAATGTAATTAAAATGTTACGCGTTACTTTCCCAACACATCTAGTACTTAAGCAAACTGGTCAAAAAAGGTCGACTCTTTCCTTAATCACGTGACAGACCCATGCGCTATTTCTGATATTTCTGTCACTGTGTTTTTGTTACCGTTTCTTCAGGATCTGTTTTATTTTATAGATAGATAAAACCCTGTTATAAATAAAATATTGATTTGTCTTTTTGACCGTCTAGCAGTAAATAAACACTCCAAGCCTACAATTCAAAGTATTTATAGCCTAGTTTGTTAATTTTTAATTCAATTTTGAATTTGCTGTTATAATAATTACTTTTCCTTGGTCTAATGTATGTATAAGAAGATTGCTCAAAAAGGACATAATGACATAAATTAAAAGCAAATATCATTTTGAATCCTAAACAAGTAACACTACATTTCTATAGTCTAATCTGAAGGGTGAACTCAAGACATAAATCATACAAGTCATTTTTGAAGATTAGAAACCACTGTTTAAAAAAAAAAAGGAAAAAAAAATATCTCTTCATCAAAACGATTTTGCCATCATATGGAAAACATTTAAAGCATAATTATTATAAAAAATAATAATAAGTATCATGCATCCATTTGTAAATAAGGTTGTAAATTAACTAATTACTTTAGCCAATGTTGTCACGTCACGACAAAAGAACGAAAAACCCGAAGAGCCGAAAGATGAACTAATCAATTCTCTTTCCGGCTCAATACTGCATTGGTTTAGTCTGTCATAACATAACATCATTTCATATATATATATAATTAAATAACAAATATTAAACTGTTACGATGCTTCCACTATTCGAGCTCACTGATTGGTTTAAGAATAAACCACCAATTTATCGTAGATATTTTTGCTGCATGTGCTACAGAACAACAGATTCAAACATGTTTCCTCCTGACTGCTTGCTCCGCTGTCTCTCTACCCAGCAAACATTGGTCCGACGGCGACGTCGTGTGGCCGGCCAAAAATAGTCGCGGTAGGACGGCATAAATCGGTAGAAATATGTAACACAGAACATTTCCTTAAAATGCATTCAGATATGTTTGTACACGTTTATAGTTCTATGGGGTTTCATGTATAATTGTTTTCTTTGACTTTTAGATACGTGTAGTTCAATATTTACCCGTGTTGTGAATCGGTTGTGAGAGGACGTCACCTAGTGACGTCATTTACACGTGCGTTACACGTCCATCATGACCCTCTGTGAAATCCTTGTGGAATATGCAAAAGCTGTGCTTACACCTTGATTAATACTGCAATATTTAATTAAAGTGCACCAAGTAGTTTTTAAGAGGTTTTAAAGAGGTTGTGAATAGACGTCCACTGACGTCTTTTACACGTCTCCTCATGGTTTGTGAGAAGATGTCCAAGCAAGACTAGTAGGAATAAAAAATTATATACAAAGTAAATATATTCACTTCATCTTGTTTAAAAAAAATATAATCACAAAGAGCCCAGCGTAGTTAAGTGATTGCAAAGCAATGCTGCAATTTAGTCATTATTTTAACCTGTTTTATGTATTTGTTGTTATTATTTTTATTGAATCTATGCATATACATGTAAAACAGATATATACCCGGTCACAATTTCAGTCTGAGTTGGATGTAATTGCCAAAACGGTGCTGCCAAGATGTAGACACAAAACATACTGATATATTTCGTGATATTACAAAATCCCGCGATAGGATAGATTATCTCGCGAGATCTCGCTTTCTTTCCGGAAGTTCCGGTACATTAAGCAGGCAACCACCACGAGGAGGAGAGGACTCGAAGAGGACTCTTGGAGGGAGATTTGTCGATATAAATTACATAAAATCTACCGTGGGGTAAGTACATTTTGTATTATTTGATTAACGTGCTTGATTTTTATTTGTTTGACACGAAGGAACCGAGATAAATAATGCCCACTTTGTCAACTGAAATTCACAGAGTATGGCTAAAATTAGCTAACGTTAGAAGGCTAAAAGTTACTTATATTGATGTGATTTTTATTTGTACGCATTAATTAATTATTCAGGGGACATCACAGCTCTCCTGTCTTATCAGAAATGTCCTGTTCACTTTCTCACAGTTACACTGAGTGTTTCTCAAGGGCATCACATTAAATCATAACACCTTTTGTACAATACAAATAAAATCTAATGCTTGTTGATTACCTTTTTTTACCTAATGTTTCATTCATGATTCATTCATCTTGGTCCAAGGTTTTTTTTTTTTTTTAGCTGTAGACCATAAAGATATTTTGAAAATAAGTGCATGTCATTTATCTCAAATGTTTTATTGTATTTATTTTAAAAAGAAATGTGTTCTCATCCCTCAGATGCTGTGAAGAGGTGGAGACTCTGAATGGGATGCAGCGATGACAGAACACCTGAAGATTGCTCCGGGAAGAGATGGGGGTGGAGGTTACAAGAAATGAGCCAAACAACTGTAGTTTATTTAAGGGATAATTCATCCAAAAATGAAAATAGTCATAATTTTCTCACCCTCATGATACGATCATAATAATTTTTCCTACAGTGGCAGTTAATGGATTGTGAGATCTGCTTGGTTACAAACATTCTTCCAAATATCTTTGTGTTTATGAGACAACTGTGTAAGTCAATGACTAGATTAATAAAGCATTGATAAAAAGAAACCATCTTTTAACATTCTAGTAGAAAACATTCTCAGAAATGAAATTTTAATTAATGTTAGTTCTATACCGTTAAAAATCATTTACACCACTTTGATTTCATAAATAGCAATGATTTCAAATGTATTTTATGATGAGGGTCTTATGTTTTATGGTTTTCTTGTCACAAGACAACAATGGCTACTGAAAGGTGTTTATGCCACATGTTCAAATATTAATAATATTCTTAATATTATATGATTAAAGTATTTTAAAATAAATGTAATTAATATTGATTTATATTATATATTAAAAACATTAATAAACACTGCAAATATAAATTTTGAACAATAATAATGCACTTTAAGATTGAGTATTTGAGCCCTTTTTATTCAGTGATGCCCCTCATTAAATCATATTTCTGATGAAAAAAATGGTAGGCCTGTAAACTTATTTCAGAAATCCAAAATGGATACAAAGATAACATTGAAAAACTAATTTTTAAATATATTATCATCTTGAAGATTCTTATTTTTCATTGTCCCAGTAAAGCAAATATGAAAACAATATCTTCAGAACACAGAAAGGTGTACAGGTTTGAAACATGAGGGTGAGTAAATGAAAGAATTTCCCCTCTATATAATAATTCAGTATTTTGTAATTAGTATTTTAGTTTGGTTAACAGATGCTAAACTGTTCAAAAACAATAAAATGTGCTAAATCAGAACATGCTTCTTTTTTTGCATATGTCCACAAATAATGTGTTATTGTTAGTGATGTACGTGATTAAGATGTTTTATGAACGTTGGACCGATCTTGAACTTTTGTCAAGATGTTTTAAACCTCAAGACATAATTGATTGCCTTGCACGATGTTACACAGTGGGTGTGTGATTATTTTATATGCAGGCTTTTATATACATACACTTAAACTATGCAGCAACGCATTTAAAAATCCAGAAGACAACCACGTCCAGAAATCGACGCATTTAGACGTCCAGGGACGTGCAGAAAAGACGTGCAGTTCACGTCTAGAAGACGTCAAAGACGTCGGTTCATCTTTCATTTTGGAACTATTTTTCAACCATGACGGGACGTCTCGGATGGACGTCTTTTCAACGGTCAAAAGACGTTCAAATGTTTGCTGGGTACCCGCTGCCGAGCTCTGCCTGGATCGTGTCCCGTTTTGCTGAGCGGTGCCAGCCCAAGTTATTTTCTGTTCATCTCCAGTCCATTCTAGGGCTGTGTGATTAATAGAAATCACTATAAAATCACGATTTGAGCGTGTACGATTTCTAAATCTAATTTCTAAATCGCTTCATAGCACGGCCCTGACCTCCCTCGCTATCTGATCCAGTCAGGACGTATGATTTATGTCTGTTCTAGAGACGTTACAACTTTTTGATAAAGCTCTAATTGGTTTTCTTGTGGAAATATGTTTAATCCTGAATGCATTTATGACTGTAAAAGCATATCGGTGTGTGTCATAATCGCAAAATTGATCAAAGAAATCGTGATAGGTTATTATTATCTTTATTTATTTTATTTTTATTTTTTTGTACATATAGCATAGCCATATTTATTTCAATAAATACAGTTAACAATCTAGCTTCTGAGTACTTAGTTATTAACCCAACAATAGCGGGGTCAGTTAATTTTTTTGAAGTGGGCCACGCAAACGTGTGTGTGTGGTTGTGTGGGCCGCGAGCTGGAAAAGGTTGGGAACCACTGGTTTAGCGCATGGGTCACGTGATTAAGGACTCGACCCCAAGACTCATGAGATGAACTAATCAATTCTCTTTCCGGCTCAGACTGCATTGACTGACACAGGTGACTTACTACCAGCGGAAAATAACCCATAGAATAATGCGACTTAACAAATCATTCCCCGAGACGACTCGTTCTTCCCAAGTCACTTTAAAGATTTGTTCAAAATGAAAGAATCGTTCAAGAATGACACATCACTACAAGTGACACGATGAGCTCAAGATCGCAATACAGTGATGGCCTTTGCGAATAAACACTCAACCATTAGAACAAGCCTGTTAGCTTTACAGAAAACGCACTTGGTTTAAGTTAGTATACTTCAGATCTATGTTTTGCGTATTTATTTAATTATGTTTATACTACAGGGCATTGAATGCTTGAGTCTGATTGGCTGATGAATGTTCTGAGGAGAGCAATTATTTTCAGGCGAATCTCTCCTGACCGCAGAACAGCTCGTAGTTAACAGTAATAACGGTCACGCAGGTGGCGTCAGCGCTGCCCTGATTATTCTATTAGTCAATATAACTTAGTGTGTAGCAACTTAAAGGCCACTCATGACATTTCTCACTAGTGAGGTAATATAAGAAAAATAACCATGGTGTTATTATAGTAAAACTGTAGTAACACATGTTTTTTTGTCGTGTTGACTACCATTTGTATAACCACAGATTTACTAGAAATATCATGGTTAAACTATGCTTTATATAGCAAAACCATGGTTAATTTGTGGTTACCATGGTTTAACCATAGTAACCATGTTTTTTTGGTTATATTTGTAGTAAAACTATGGTTAATTTCAGTAAGCAGTGTTTAGAGCCGCTGCAGCAGAGAGAAGCACAGCCTGATCCACACAAGCTCTCTCTCGTTCTAATAACGTCATTAATAACTGCAGCAGAATGCTATCAACGGTCCAATCCTTCATTACCAGCTTCAAAATGATGTTTTGGAACCAGCAAAAGAGGCGCAGAATGAAGAAATAATTCTACTCACAATAACAATTTAGGTACAAGAGCCAGACGAATCCCTTTAAATATCTTCTGATCGATGTCTTGAGGTGTGGTAACCGTAGTATAAGCAAATAATTGACTCCGGGCCTTGAATTATTAGAGAATAGCTCACTACCTTGGTTTCTTTTAGGTCCTTTAAGCCAGTTCAAAAGGTCTCCCTCTGTTCTTGCGAATTAATCTTGTTGTGATCTTTCACTGTTGTGTCCTAAATTGTGTTTTATACATTATTCCATGATGTTTTGTCATGTGTAAATAGTGTGAGTAGTGCGTTTAAGATGAAAATTAAAAGAAAAATAAATAAACAAAAGTGTACATTACATACCCGGATAATGAACTTAACCGAGAGAAAAGTGTGGAGTGTTGGACACTTCGAACATCCAATTTCTGTTCACTTCTGTTCACTAAAACTCTTTCTGGTTTCATGTATCCACACACTACAGGAGCTACCTGTGAACATGGGACTCTGTTCTTCTCGTTAAAGTCAGAGGTTCATCCGCTTCACAGCGAGCTGTGATCAATGGCAGCACACAATGATCAGTTTACAGTAATTCATCTGATTGCTGTAGGTCTGTGTCTGGTGTTTACTGCGGCTGAGGTTGTTCTGACATCTGTCTCTAGATGGCAGCACTTGTGTGTTTCATGGACATTCACACATATGAACCAACATGTGCAGTGTATCTCATGGCATTAGATTCAATATCAAAATGTAATGCACTGCACAGTGATTTACAGCTAGGAATTAGTATATAACCCATAAAACTGCATTATAACAGCAAAATTATCATTATTTATTTATTTAAGATTATAACTGCATGCCACTCGCTGAAATAAACAAGCCACGTCTTGTTACAACTGTTCGATATATTTGTTGTTGCATAAAGGAATTTCATATAAAGTATTCCATTCATGAGTACAGCATTTTTCTAAATCCAAAATTGATCACAGAAAGTGGTACGAAGTCAACCCATGGGTTTCTCTGAATGTTGTGTTATATGAACACAACACATTAACTCATGTCTTATAACTGCTGTTTTGATGAGTACAGTTCATCTGATCATTAACGTCAGCCGCTCCGGTGTGTATTGCAGTGAGAGGAGGACATAAAATGTGCACGTGCCGAACTTTTCATCTTTTCAATGGTTGCTTGCTGGTCGGTTTCAAGTTTTCTTTCAGGTACTTATAGCTGAAAGTACACTAAATATCCATAAGAAGAGACCAGAATTAATGTGGACAATCCAAACCTTGACTATCATCATTACTGTGGTCTTTCTGGACGAGTTGTGCTGTGTGTCTGTAGGGGGCAGTGATGGACCCTGGCATCTCTCATCATCTGTTTCTAGAGCACAGAAGAAGAAGGGATGAGGAGAACGAGTGGAGTGGAGGAGAGCTGCAGTGGAGAGACAAAAGAGTCATTTATGTGAGACAGTATTTCATCCATGTTCATGGCAGAGCTGTTCATTCACTAATGTGATGTTATTGTTTCTACTGTTAATTGTTCTTGGACAATGCTATCAATGGCAAGTATTGCTCTATATCTCATCACCGTATGCAAAAGTAAATATGTAGGCCTAAGTTATTTCAGTCTCCATTATAAAATATTTGCATCCAAATGTGTTCAGTAAAACAGACCAACAGTGAAAACAACCCTATCTGGGTCATTTTAGTCCAGCTGCTGTATAACTGTCTAAGAAAGAACACATGCTGGGCTGAAGTTATCCAGTTGAGCTGGACAAACCAGACGTCTGACCACTAAACTCAGGGCAGATCGATCAAACCCAACATCTGTGAGACTCCTATCTACAACTTTGTCTGAAATGCAGTATAAGCCAGTGGCTGTTTAACACATAACTGTCAGGGAGACAGAATGTCAGTCAGATAAAAACAGCAAACCCAATATGAAGCATTTAGACCCTCAAGAAGCCCTCGAGAAACCCTGTCCCTCCTCAAACTGACAAATCAATGTTCTGATGATGACAGTTTTGCTCGAAACGCAAAAAGGCTCATAATCTATGAAGGAAACAAATGGACACAGATCAAAAGAAATATTTAAAAAATAATCTCAGGTGACATTGCACGACTGAATGACTGGAACAGTCTTAATTTCCAATATCATTATTCAACATCTCAAATAAATGCAGTGCATTTAAGAGACTCGTCCAGGTGCATGTGCAAAATATAACTATATATTTAAAAAAAAAATAAACCTGCTTCTTAACTTTGAAATATGTGCTCAGAACTCACACACACACACAGACACACACACACACACACACACACAGAAACACACACACACAGAAACACACACACACACACAGAAACACACACACACACACAGAAACACACACACACACACACACACACACAGAAACACACACAGACACACACACACACACACACACACACAGCAGTGAATGCAGATTCCGGGGCTGACTCTCAGAGCACACAATCAGCGAGAGACGGACAGATACAGGCCGTGTTCACAGAGCCTCGTGTCTCTCTGCTCGCTGACTGCAGATTCTCTGGGATTGGTGCTAATTGCTCAGATTTGTCACATTTATAATTAGAGCGAGTGTTTGTACTGGAAACGGTCCGAAGGAGCTTCGTTAACCAGAAACACTCAAGCAACATTCACAGAAAACCTCTTTCCAAACAAGCTTGTGTTTACTTTATAAAACGGCTGGAAGCAGTGCTCCAATTGTAAGAAAACATCCATTGTCTGGTTAATGGCTGTTATGGACAAATAATAATGACCGTAAAACCATAAGTTGGTGGCAGCAAGTCTTTGTTTCAATAAATTATTTATTGAATCATTCAAATCTGATTGAATCACTAGCTCACTCGATTCATTCAAAATCTGATTTATTGAAGGAACCAAACACTGTTGCTGTGCACTGTTGTATACAATTAATAGAATATTTGTGCTCGCACACATTTGCCTTTATTCAGAAAAGTACATTGCTTCTGCAATGAATATAAAAATGTAAAAGCTCATACATGGCTATTTTGTTTCCTTCATTGATTGAATAATAAGGTCATTCTTCAGTATTCTGACAGTCTTCATCGTGCAGTGAATGCTTTTGGATTTATTTTAAATCAGATAAATTATTTTTTATTATTATTATTTTGTTGTTTTCTTCTTTTTAAAGGACTTCAAAAGTTGTGCTTGAACCATTTTGCATGAAAAAATACAAAATCTTGTTTCAGCTTGTGCAAAGCTTGTTACAGTACCAAATTCACTATTTAGTTTGTGAATTATCTAATGTAGAGATTTTAATATTTAATTTGCATTATAAGTTTTACATAATAACCGATTATTTATATAAAGGTGAAGGAGGTTTTACCAAGGAGGTTTTTTTTTTTTTTTTTTTTTTTTTTCACTGGGGGATGAACAGCTGTTTAATTTTATTCTCATGTCAAGTGCATTTGAGTTTAAATTTTCCGTATTTTATGTGTTCATCAGTGTCTAGGTCAAGTCAAGTCACCTTTATTTATATAGCGCTTTAAACAAAATACATTGCGTCAAAGCAACTGTACAACATTCATTAGGAAAACAGTGTGTCAATAATGCAAAATGATAGTTAAAGGCAGTTCATCATTGAATTCAGTGATGTCATCTCTGTTCAGTTTAAATAGTTTCTGTGCATTTATTTGCAATCAAGTCAATGATATCGCTGTAGATGAAGTGACCCCAACTAAGCAAGCCAGAGGCGACAGCGGCAAGGAACCGAAACTCCATCGGTGACAGAATGGAGACAAAAAACCTTGGGAGAAACCAGGCTCAGTTGGGGGTCAGTTCTCCTCTGACCAGACGAAACCAGTAGTTCAATTCCAGACTGCAGCAAAGTCAGATTGTGAATTGAAACACCTGGTAAAACTGATTGTGTCTCCTCAGAAGAAGAGTGATCAGTAAATCACTTGATTCATATGGATTACTTTGACATTTCAAAAAGTTAATAAAGCCACTATAAATGAAATAAATATAAATTGGATAAATGGATGGATTTCTGAATGGATATATGGGTGGAGGGATGGATGGATGGATGGATGGATGGATGGATGGATGTTTGAATAGATAGATGGATGGGTGGATGTTTGAATAGATAGATAGATGTTTGGATATATGGATGTTTCGAGGGATGGATGGATGTTTGAATGGCTAGATGGATGGATGTTTGACTGGATAGATGGATGGAGGGATGGATGAATGGTTGGATAGATAGTCAATGGATGGAAAATGGAAAAGTGGATGATGTTTGAATGAATGGATGTTTGGATAAATGGTTGATGGATGGATGGGTGGTTGGATGTATAGATGGCAGATGGGTGGGTGGGTGGGTGGATGGATGAATATTTGGATAGAGGGATGTTTGGATAGATGGATGGATGTTTAGATGAAGGAGTGGAATGATGGATGCATAGGTTATGAATGTTTGGAGAGATTATGGGTGTTTTGATGGATAGATGGCTGGAGGGATGGATGGATGTTTGGATGGATGGATAGATTAATGGATTGATGTTTGGATAAATGGTTGATGGATGGATGGGTGGATGGATGTATTTATGATGGATGGATGGATGGATGGATGGATGGGTGGGTTGGTGAATGAATGGATGTTTGGATAGATGGTTGATGGACTGATGGGTAAATGGATGAATAGATGATGGACGGATGGATGGACAAACAAATGAACTGTGGAAGAATGGATGGATGGACAGATCAACAGTGAGGATAGATGTTCTGCTCATTCAAACTCTCATTCATTCTCTCAGTTCTGGTTTTCCTGTGTTTAAGAGCAGGTGTGTTTACCACATGCAACACAACTTTCTTTCCTTTCTCTGGGAAGTGAAAGAAAACAGGGTCATATAATCATGCATCGCACACCGGCGCGTCCCGCTGAGATCGACTCCGGGTCGTTACAGCACACTAGGAGAGCAGCAAGATGGAAAATGCTAAACATTTCATTAAGATGAGAATGCTTTTCCCCGCTCTGCCTAGCGGCCCGGAGAGTCAATACATCAAAACCAGCGCACGCCGGAAAATATGCGTGATTTTAAGAGGAAAACTAATTACGAGAGACTTTAATCTCCTCGCCGAGAGCTTCACCTATAACTCTGATAATCTGCTCTGTTTAATATTCTGGAAAAAATACTTAGGAGACATCGATCATTTGGAGTGCCTCCAGGCAAGGGCTGGTGCCAAATGCTTGAAAACACCATAAAATTAGCGCCTTTCACAGTCGCACTGTCGTCGCTGGCTGTAGAATGGATTGTCTCTAAATGGTTCTGCGTTGCTGCTGTTTGGCAAAGTTAAACTGGGAAAGTCATGTGGCATGATCGTCAATTCACATTCACATCAGTCTGCTCATTTATTCACAAAACCATAGCTGTTCCAATCAGAGTAGATGACAGTTTCTTGCAATGCACAAAAATCTACAAAAACAAAGTAAACACAAGAACAAATCAAATAAAAGATCACGCACATTGAGACAAAGGCAAACAATAGCTATGTAGCATGCTGTCTGCCTTGACTATCATAGGCTTTCACTTGGCATAAAGTCTTGGCCAACTGGTTATATAGCATTCTAAAATAACTTATTTTTGCCTAAAATTAAAATGCATTGTTATAAAAGGTTCCACCTGGAATGGAATTTTCTATTTAATATTGGGCATTTTTTCAACTGCTTACACACAACTTTTTCCCCGAACTTTATGCCAAATCCTTGCAAAATGAAGCACTACATTCAAAATATCACAAACACATCTCAAAAGCAAACATTTGCAAACAACTTTGCCTTAATATTAATTCCTGTTAGACTTTTGTATGTTAATTGTGTAAAAAGGTTCCATCTGAAATGTTCTATTCAAGATCATGGATGAAAATCAAATATTACATTTAATCCCACATTTCAAAAAATGCTGTGCAAAAATAACCAGAGCTGGTAGTAACCGATTACACGTAATGGAATTCCAAAAATTAACTACTTGTAATTAGTTTATTTTATATTCTAAAATGAATGAATAAGCCAACATTTTAGAGAGCAATAAGTAGCAATTAACAAACGACATGGAAATGATTTAGAAACAAATCCATCCCTTACGAGCTTCTATTGAAATTAGCATGCAGTGTAAGTGTATACTATCGACAATAGCTCACTATTTTTGGGCTCACCTCATTGTTTTTTTTTTTATTTTTTCAACAATAGCAGCAGATGGAAACACATACACACTGAGCTTGCCCTGGTTAATTGATAGAGTGTGAGTTGCATCTGTCCGAAGATGTGATTTTTTTCCTCCATGTGCTGCTCGTCACCCCTCCATCTGTCAGGTTAATATGGTAATTACTTTCCTCTCCAAGACAAACTAACACTTCCCAAAATGAAACGACACAATAATGACACTGGTTTTACGAGCGAGATCTCAGCTCTGTGTAAAGCTCTTCCTAAAGGCAGCGATCAAAGAAGGAACACACACGGAAAAGTGCTGAGAATTTATTCCAGAGAGAATGGCTTTATTCACTCTTGCTTGTTAATAAATAAATAATTTCTGACTGTGTTTGCTTAGGCAGGATGCTGCTTCAGTGCCAGTAAATTGTACCAAAATCAATGTGGACTACTGTATCTGCCAAACAAATACACACAAAGTATTCCTGAAAGCAACTTTACTCTGCAGGTGCGTGAAACACATATCAGACTTAAACCATCACCTGTTTTAAAATAGATGTCATTTTTACGTACCGAAGATTGTTCTTTGCATGTCCATTTCCAGATGATGCCAGAACGAAGTGAAGAGAGGTGAATGCGGACATCAGGCGCAGCAGCGATCACCTGATAGATACGCATACAGTTTGTTCAAAGTCAAATACAGAATAAATGCATTTGATTGGTAAACCAAATTCAAACGTGACATTTCAATCTGTAATGATAATACATGGAACTTAAGGCAAAACTCCACTAAATGATAATGCTAATAAGTGAGGGGCATGTTGGGGCTTTGGCGATTGGCATTGCAGTCAATATACTCCGCAGCCAATCACAGCCCCCCTCCTTGCTCGGGCCATGCCACCTAGCCCTATTGTTACTCCGGCCCTGCCCACACCATCCCTTACAAAAAATGTTTCTTTTTTGTTTGTTTGAGCCTTTTGTTTCACAGGGACACAGGAAGTGTCCTAATAAACCATGTTTATGTTGTAGTACCCATGTCATTATACTCATTTGTGTCCTCAAACCATATATACCAGTACACAAACACTCTCTCTCTCACACACACACTTACTGTGTCACTAATGCCTTTCAGCAGCTATTTATCAACTTCAGCCAAGAGTTTCCTTATTAATTTCCTAACACCCTCCATTTACGCTGGTTCTCACTCTGGTTATTGAGTGAGCGAGTTGGAGCAGATAAGCACCGCTATCTGAGCGCAGAGACGGCAGAGGGATTGTGGGTAATTGTGATGTGGTGGTTGAGTTGGGCATCTCCTGTTTCCTTGATTTTTTGATTAACAAATGCCTGGAAAATAAAAGTATCATAAACATTCCATAAAACAAGCACTATACACAAGTCCTAAACACTTTAGTTTAGGAACCAATTCTCACTATTACAATAAGTTGCTTATTGATGCATATCATTAACATATTGTCTGTTTGTTAGCACTTAATATTATTAATTAATTATTATTATTAATATTAATATTATTAATAATAAAAATAATAATAACAACAACAACAATAGTAATAATAATAATAATAATAATAATAATAATAATAATAATAATAATAATAATAATAATAATAATAACAACAACAACAACAACAATAATAATAATGGCTTTTTACATTTGGTTGCCAATTTAGCTTATTGCTGAATCATATATGTGTGAATCATGTCTGTCTATGTCAAGTCTGCGGTTGTTTTCCATGTCCGCGGTTCGAAGCAACCCCAATACCAATAACGTGATATTTAGCCCCTAAAATGCGAATTTTACCAAGACAACCATGCCAAAAAAACAAAACGTATATTTTAACCCCGGGAAGCAATTTTTTTTTAAATCTGGGAACCTCCTGGAATCACGATTAGTTTTAGTTTTTAGTTTTACTAGTTTTGAGAAGCAACTGGGCAGGATTTGTTGTGAAAACCTGGCAACCCTGTTCTGAACACACGTGCTGGAGATAATACTTCTAATTAAAGGAGCGTCTTTACTGATGAGATGTGCATGAAAATCGCATTTGATTTTTTGAACAGCCCTAGCATGATGTTATGAGGACGCTGCTAATAAAGTTGCAGAAGAATACACAGTGGATTCATGTTTATTACTATATTTAAAATATACCACAGTTTTTATGCCAGTCGTATAATTTTATTTTGTTGTATTTATCTGTCACACCTTAAAGCCCGGTCCGTGAAAATATTGTCTGACATTAAACCGGTCCTTGGCGCTAAAAAGGTTGGGCAACGCTGGTATAGAGTACCTCAAGGCTTAGTACTAGGGCCACTACTCTTCACACTTTATATGTTACCCCTGGGAGATATCAGGAAACACTGTGTTAGCTTTCACTGTTCTGCTGATGATACTTAGCTCTATATTTCCTCATGGCATGGTAAAACACACAGTGCATAGTTGATATAAAAAACTGGATCACAAGTATTTTCTTACTGCTAAATTCTTGAAAAAACAGAGGTGTTAATAATAAGACCTAAAAACTCTGCATGTATTAACATAGAACACTGTCTAAGACTTGCTGGCTGCCCTGTCAATTCTTCGTCATCAGTTAAGAACCTAGGTGTGTTCTTTGATAGCAATCTTTCCTTAGAAAGCCACTTTTTTCACTGCATTTTTTCCATTTCAAAAATATATCTAAATTATGGCCTATACTCTCAATGTCAAATGCAGAAATGTTATTCCATGCATTTATGACCTCAAGGTTAGATTATTTTAATGCTTTATTGACTGGTTGTTCTGCACGCTTAGTAAACAAGCTACAGCTAGTCCAAAATACAGCTAGAAGAGTTCTTATTAGAACCAGGAAGTATGACCATATTAGCCCGGTCCTGTCAACACTGCACTGACTCCCTATCAAACATCCTATAGATTTTTTAATATTGCTTATCACTTATAAAGCCCTGAATGGTTTAGTATCTCAATATTTGAATGAGCTCCTTTTACATTTTAATCCTCCACGTCCGCTATGTTCTCAAAACTCAGGCAATTTGATAATACCTAGAATATCAAAATCAACTGTGGGTGGCAGATCCTTTTCCTATTTGGTGCCTAAACTCTGGAATAACCTACCTAACATTGTTCGGGAGGCAGACACACTCTTGCAGTTTAAATCTAGATTAAAGACCCATCTCTTTAACCTGGCTTACACATAACATAGTAATATACTTCCAATATCAAAATCAGTTAAAGGATTTTTAGGCTGCATTAATTAGGTAAACCGGAACCGGAACACTTCCCATAACACCCGATGTACTTGCTACATCATTAGAAGAATGGCATCTACGCTAATATTAGTCTGTTTCTCTTTTATTCCGAGGTCACCGTAGCCACCAGATCCAGTCTGTATCCAGATCAGAGGGTCACTGCAGTCACCCGGATCCAGTACGTATCCAGACCAGATGGTGGATCAGCACCTAGAAAGGACCTCTACTGCCCTGAAAGACAGCGGAGACCAGGACAACTAGAGCCCCAGATACAGATCCCCTGTAAAGACCTTGTCTCAGAGGAGCACCAGGACAAGACCACAGGAAACAGATGATTCTTCTGCACAATCTGACTTTGCTGCAGCCTGGAATTGAACTACTGGTTTCGTCTGGTCAGAGGAGAACTGGTCCCCCAACTGAGCCTGGTTTCTCCCAAGGTTTTTTTTTCTCCATTCTGTCACCGATGGAGATTCGGTTCCTTGCCGCTGTCGCCTCTGGTTTGCTTAGTTGAGGTCACTTCATCTACAGCGATATCGTTGACTTGATTGCAAATAAACACACAGACACTATTTAAACTGAACAGAGATGACATCACCGAATTCAATGATGAACTGTCTTTAACTGTCATTTTGCATTATTGACACAGTTTACCTAGTTAAAGGGGGGGTGAAATGCTATTTCATGCATACTGAGTTTTTCACACTGTTAAAGAGTTGGAATTCCCATGCTAAACATGGACAAAGTTTCAAAAATTAAGTTGTACGTTTGAAGGAGTATTTTTGTTCCCAAAATACTCCTTCCGGTTTGTCACAAGTTTTGGAAAGTTTTTTTTTTCGAGTATGGCTCTGTGTGACGTTAGATGGAGCGGAATTTCCTTATATGGGTCCTAAGGCACTTCTGCCGGAAGAGCGCGCGCTCCCGTATAGCAGAGCACTGAGAGCACAACAGACTTCACTGATCAGAGCGAGAGTGTCGCGAAATGTCACAAAAGGAGTGTGTTTTTGGTTGCCAGGGCAAGACAACCCTGCACAGATTAACAAAGAAAAAACAGCATTAAGGGACCAGTGGATGGAGTTTATTTTTACAGAGCATCAACGGAGTTGTGCAAGTGTTTTTGTTTGTTCCCTGCATTTCGAAGATGCTTGTTCACAAGGCCCAGTTTGACGACGGATTTGCGTATCGTTTATTTCTTAAGGATGATGCAATCCCAAGGAAAAAGGGTCACGATCGTGTGTTGGAACCGCAGGGGGTGAGTAAAACTGCTTCAAATATCTCTGCCTCCTTGTTAGTGCGTCCGCCTCCCACCGGAGACCCGGCTTTGAGCCCCGCTCGGAGCGAGTCGTTGCTGCTTCTGTTTTCGTTCAGTTTCAGCCTCTGGATCTGATTCTGGATCATAAATAAATGGCTGAATCTGACTGTAAGCCATGGTTTGTTTTGGATGATGGGTTTTCCCTCACGGTAATGTCACAGCTTCCACATCCTCTCAACGCAAAAGCCTATTCGCGCTCGTGATTCTTTAGCTCCGCCCACACGTCACGCCTCCAGCCGGTCGTGTTTTTCCGGGAAAAATCGGTACAGACTATCTTTCTGTTATGAATATAATAAAACTAAAGACTTTTTGGATTTATGAAGGATGCAGTACTACTCTATATGTACTCGAGATTAACAGGATATTGAGTGAAAACGAGCATTTCACCCCCCCTTTAATGTTGTTCAGATGCTTTGATGCAATGCATTTTGTTTAAAGCGCTATTTAAATAAAGGTGACTTGACTTGACCTTCACGTAATGTAATGTTTAATGCACTTCATGTTGTTAAAACAGCAAATGTAAAATAATTTCTTTCTTTTTGAATTTTTATAACACTATGGTGGAGGTTATCTTATTTAAATTGACAAGATAAACAAGTTAGGTCAAAAGTAATCTAAAAGTAATGGATTTGGTTACTAACTACAGATTTTGTCATATCATTTGGAATCAGTAACGGACTACAATTGTCAAGTAATCTACCCAGCTGTCTTTCACATGTTCCTGGTGCTGGTTTTGTGTTCCTTTGCAATTTTGTTGATTATTGGTTCTGTTCATTGTTTCTCCAGGGCTGTCTTGTTTTCTTGTTATAACCTGCGTATTTAAGTCCGTTTCCTGCATGCTTCTGGCCCAGTTTTTACTCTTGGATTCTCATGATTGGATTTTGCAAAACTCTGTTTTGTGTGTGTGCACGTACCTGGTATTTAATCACTTTATGGGGACCAAATGTCCCCACAAGTTAAGTATATGTACCTAAACTGAGTCACCACTGATAAGCTCCTACCAAATATTATATAAACATTATTTTCTGTGAGGGGTGGGTTTAGGTGTAGGGCAATAGAAAACGTCTCAGGTTACAAATATAACCATGGTTCCCTGAGTAGGGAACGAGACACTGCGTCCTCTAGGGGTCGTTATGGGGATATGCCTCATCGTTACTCGTGTCAGAAGCAAACATTGAAAAAACACCAACAAGTTGGCCGGCGACAGCCCATGATGTCACTACCTGTGCGACTATAGATAAATAGGCAACAGGAGAACACTTCATTAACTTCTTCGTCTGAAACTTGTGTTCGAAGCAGGGCAGGAAACTCAGGGAACCACGGTTACATTCATAACCTGAGATGTTCCCTTTCAGGAAAACTTTAAACTTCATACTCTAAGGGTCGCTATGGGGAACAGTATACCCACCTGCCATGCTGAGGGGAGTGCAGGCCAGAATCACTGCGGACAATAAGTACCAACTCTACCATTGCCATAGGAGTTATCCCTGGGACGTTTAGACAGTTGTCTGTGTCAGTACCCCTTAAGGCCAAAGGGCTAGGCTAAATTCCCAGCTTACCTGTTAGGGCCTCAACCCAATCATTCTTTATATCTTGAGATGAACAGGTCTTTTACCAACTCTAGAAAGAGCACGAAGCCCTCACCATATATAATTTTTAGAAAGAACACAGAGTACTAGCGTGCAAACTTACCACAGTGTGGATTTTAGAAAGTTTGCAAAGACTTCACTTGCACACTAACCAGAAGGGTTGTTTTCATGGCACTCTGATAGAACAGCTCCTAGATGGAATGGTGCATCCCAAAACAAAATGTTTGAGAGTCATCAACTGGAACTGTGGAAATAATGCTGGAGCGGCTAGCAGTACAAATCTAGCTGAGGGGAGGGGCAAACATCCAGCTCTCAAATGAGGGGGAGCTCGACCTACCACATGTTCCAAGCTGGAACAGCTAGTAATAATTTACTTAGCTGAGGGAGCACAACCCAACTCTCACAAGAGAGGGGACTCAACCTGCAGCATGTTCCATGCTGGAACGTCCAGCACTAGGGTACCTAGCTGAGGGAGCACAACCCCAACTCTCAACAAGGGCTCGATCTACAGACTGATCATGAGAATTAGAAGGGTAAGCATACTGCAAGCTGGCCAAAAATCAGCACATCAGAGAGGCGAAGGATGGGCCTAGTTTATCTGATGGTGCTGGATGCCAGGAGCGCTGGGAAAAGCAGAGATCTCAACTTTTACGTTTGAGGAGAACTCCGAATTCAGAAAGAGAGTAGTGCGCTTATAGGAAACCCTTTTTGGTAGAGGGGAACACTGCTAAACTACCACGAGAACAGCCCATGGAGTGAGGAATTCAAACCCTTACAAGAGGAGAGAACTTGGGCACTTAAGGAGGAAGTGCGCTTCATATTGACGGAAGCGATGCTTGAAGTGTATTAATAAAAACACACTGGTTGAGTGGAGGCTTTCACCTACCTGAACCGCTCGACCACCATCTCAACTAGGAGGTACCAAAAAATTCGGAAGACGAGACAGAAGCATCAAGAAGAAAGCCTTACTTTCTATGTTCACCCTAAGGGCGGAGAAACTATTTTTGTGCATCACCTCGATATTGCATACTCGTATGCTTAAATCGTTGGATGTGTAACAAAAACCGCCTCTTCCATTTTATACTTGATTTCCGAATGAAGATCAGGAAGAAATGGAAGGCTCACCTGAGCTGGAGGGCTATGGCCAGCAAGATAACACTCAACAACATCAAGGACATTGCATGCATGCTCTTAGATAAAAAAAAAAAAAAAAAAAAAAACAACAACGCTGATATTGTGTGTGTCATCGGCTATCAAATAATGATGACATGGATGCACACAACCTGTAAACATTTTGCTAGTGTTTGCTTTGCAAGGAGGAAGTCTTAATAGACTTATATCTTAAGAGAAGATTCTTCCCCCATGGAGAGATAGCATGACAGCTTCTCCTTAACAGGTGGCATCTTCTCATAACCATTCGCACGCATACCCTTGATGTTGGCATAACTAGTATGCTGGAATGTGTGCATGCGGATGATAATGACTTTTTAAGCTGGAGTGCAGCATAAAAAAAGGGAAGTTACTGATAGGGAGAAATGTCCCATCAGATCCTTTACATGTTCTCATCGCGTCACTAGGAGCTAAACACACTGCGCCCACTCGCTAGATTACCACAGAAATCAAGCACCAGCAAAAACTGCTGCCGTGTATGCATTGCTATCCCCACAAGAGGCGAACCCACTCATGCAAATGTTGCTACAAACTTGATGATAAATAGTGAAATACTCACTTCCCCTCAGTCTCACGAATGCACCACAATGAGCGCAGTAGAGCACATCCAATTCCCTCGAAAGCTGAATGCTCGCCCTTGCTCTTCGATGCACACACACCACAGTATGCAAGCCTTGTATCAGAGCAAAGCCTTTGGAAAGAAACATGCACTCCAAGATGCTGTATGCTTCTAACAAAACAGCCAATGAAGACAAAGAAGAGAATGATTATTTCTGTCAGTGCCTATTTATCTATAGTCACATCTGTAGTGACATCAGGGGCTGTTGCCGGCCCACTTGTTGGTGTTTTTTCAATGTGAGTGAGTGATGTGACATTCAGCCAAGTATGGTGACCCATACTCAGAATTTGTGCTCTGCATTTAACCCATCCGAAGTGCACACACACAGAGCAGTGAACACACACTTGGAGCAGTGTTCATCATTTATGCTGCGGCGCCCGGGGAGCAGTTTGGGGTTCGATGCCTTGCTCAAGGGCACCTAAGTCGTGGTATTGAAGGTGGAGAGAGAACTGTACATGCACTCGCCCCACCCACAATTCCTGCCGGCCCGAGACTCGAACTCACAACCTTTTGATTGGGAGTCCGACTCTCTAACCATTAGGCCACGACTTCCCCAATGTATGCTTCAGACACAGGTCATGATGAGTTGTTCCCCATAGCGACCCCTAGAGTATGCAGTTCAAAGTTCCCTTGAAAGGGAACCATTAGACCTATGGAGAGTCCCAGTAATCAGCAATTGTAAATGTTTGTGTGTGTGTTTTAAATAATTTTTAAGTAATTTATCTCCCCCAGCTTCCTTGGCTTTGTATTAAAACTTTCATGCAAAGCTTGTAAAAAATGCCTGTTTAAATCTGGGAATTCAAAAGTTCCTTGAGTGTATGAACTGTGAACCCTGTAGATAAACAGATTATTTCAGTAATTTTAGATAGGTAACAATTGATAGCCTGAATGCACTGCAAGTCGCTTTGGATAAAAGCGTCTGCTAAATGCATAAATTTAATTTAACTTAACAAACTACTGTCTTACTGTCCTAAACCAAGGTTTCTTTCTTTTAAGTTTTTGATAGGTTATCTAAAAAAAGATTACAGACTGGACATAGGGACAGAAAAAGCAGGTTTTAAGTTGCCATAACGAATGTCAAAGTGTTGGTTTCCCTTGTGCAGCGCATCACATACAGCTAGTTTCTCAAAGAAGGACTGGACCTGACTGGTGTTAGACCTCAGTGCAGTGTTTATTTTATGAGCAGGTTATAGTAGCACCATTGCTGGCCATCAGTGAATCAAAGGCTGGTTCTGGGTCAGCTGTTGGAAAAGGAGCATCTGTCTCTCGCTCTTTTTCTTCATTGCTTGTATTCTGACTTTTCTTGCTTTCTATGCTCTTTTACACCTATTTCTCTCATTCTCTTTGTGAATATATATGTGTGTGTGTGTGTGTGTGTGTGTGTGTGTGTGTGTGTGTGTGTGTGCGTCAGAGTAATTTAATGGCCATCTGCTCTCATGAGAAATGATGAATGTGTCTCTCTCGTTACAGTAATGATGGCGATAAACAGACAACCAGACCTGCCACAAACCCACAGAACATCACAAGCAGAGAAAGTATTGATGAGATTGTCTTTATATTTAGATTATGTTGTTAGAAGTTATTTATATGAAAACAACTGAGGCACATAGATTACTGTGGACTGTAGACTGATTATCAATAATATGATATTGACTTCACCATCATCATTTAATCTGTGATGTACTCTTCTGTGTTTATTCTTAAACGATCTTCAAATTGCTGCCTAGGCTCATTTCGAAAAACCCGTCTCTGTCTTCAGGGAAGTCGTGGCCTAATGGTTAGAGGGTTGGACTCCCAATCGAAGGGTTGTGGGTTCTAGTCTCGGGCCGGATGGAATTGTGGGTGGGGGTAGTGCATGTACAGTTCTCTCTCCACCTTCAATACCACGACTTAGGTGCCCTTGAGCAAGGCATCGAACCCCCAACTGCTCCCCGGGCGCTGCAGCATAAATGGCTGCCCACTGCTCCGGGTGTGTGCTCACAGTGTGTGTGTGTTCACTGCTCTGTGTGTGTGCATTACGGATGGGTTAAATGCAGAGCACAAATTCTGAGTATGGGTCACCATACTTGGCTGAATGTCACTTCACTTCACTTCAGAAATGTACCTATAACTTTACCATAGTGCATTATTACAGAGCAAATATGTTGTTGGCATCACTTAACTACCTCCATATATTTGGCTTTTCTGAGACCGTAAACTTGCTCAGTGGCGCACCTGGTACAACACAGACGTGAAGCACTCAGGAGCAAGTCCTGCGTAACATAAGTAACATTTCATATCCAAATGGCTTTGTTAAATTCAATACATTTTACATTTATTTTTAATCATTTAGAAGACACTTTTATCCAAAGCGATTTACAAATGAAAACAACAGAAGCAATCAGACCAACAAGAGAACAACAACAGTATACAAGTGACATGACAAGTCTCAGTTAGTCTCGCACAGAACACGTAGCAAGGATTTTTTTGTTTCTTAGAATATGATAGACAAGAAAAGAAAAGGTAAGTGCTACTATTAGTTAAGAGCTTGCAAAAAAGATAAGTCTTTAGATGTTTCCTGAAAAAGACTCATCTGTATGAATTGAGATTGGGAGGTCATTCCACCAGCAGGGCACAGTCCAGGAAAAGTTCAGTGAGAGTGATTTTGAACTTCTTTGGGATGGCACCACAAGGCGTCGTTCACTTGCAGAGCGCAAACTTCTGGAGGGCACATAGGATTTAACCAGTGAGTTTAGGTAAGTTGGTGATGTGCCAGTGTTTGTCTTGTAGGCAAGCATCAGTACCTTGAATTTGATGCGAGCGGCTACTGGTGACCAGTGTAACCTGATGAGGAGAGGAGTAACGTGAGCTTTTTTGGCTCATTGAAGACAACCCTCGCTGCTGCATTCTGGATCATTTGCAGAGGCTTGACAGTACATGCAGGAAGATCCAGGAGAGCATTACAATAGTCTAGTCTGGAGAGAACAAGAGCTTGGACAAGAAGTTGGGTGGCTTGCTCTGACAGGAAGGGTCTAATATCAAGAACCAATAAAACATTGCCTGACATGCTGTTTCTGATAAAACTAATCCAGCTTTTAGCAGCACTCACTGGACATTTATCTTTAAAAGTGTTGCAAAATGTGCAAGAATCAATGCAATACTTTCCTGAAATATCATCACAGCAAGTTTCCTCCTGTGAGCCTGGGATGTTGTGTTGAAATTTGACTACTAGCAATACCTTTGATTCAGTTTTACAACACTACTACTCTAGGCAAGACACCACAGACAAACAGGATTTCTTTTTTTTTTATTATTATTATTCTTCTCTGCATTGATCAGTTTAGATATTTAGGGCTGTTTGGCATAAAGTGCTGTTGAAGATTAGTGGAAAGACAACATCCAAAATACACATTCCAGCTATTATTTTATTCCAGTTGACTATTTGCATCTGAAGATTTCAGTTCTTTGTACTGTTGGACTGTAAAATAAAGAGCTACAGCTTTGACAGTAGTCCCACCAACAAAGCCTCCAGATTTGAGGGGATTTTGAGAAATCTCTTGGATTTGGATGACGGTCGCTTTCGTAACACACAATGTGGACTCAGGATTTCTACAAACAGCAGAGATGTTATGGATTCTCCATCGTGCATGATGAACGCTGCATTAGCATGTCGTCCAGATGCTTTGAGACCCTGCTCTGATTAAATTGGCAAACATTCGGCAGAACGTACAACACCTCGATAATTGTGTTTTCTCATTAAACACAATCTCACTCCAGGCCTGATTACTATCATCTAGTAAACATATGCTAATTATTGAATGTCTGTTCATGCCCCACTGGAGCACACGCTTTCTTAAGGAAATGAATTCCAGAAGTGAACAGAAACAAGATGAACTACCACTGGCTGGGTCAAAGGTCACCGCTGCAATGCTGTCATTCATTCTTTATATAGAACTGAGACTGCAAAAACCTTTTGAAATATTTTTATATAATCAAACGTATCTATTTATCAATCACTTCTCTGGCCTAATGGTGATCAATAGTAATTTAAGAGTGTTTAACCAGTGCTGTTTACTTTTCTATTTTACAATATCTGTGATAAACAGAATTGTCTGACAGTTATAACAAAACTTGGTCAGAAGAAAAAAAAAAAATATTTTAGTCTCATGTTCGTTCTAATACAGATCCCAGTACTGACCAATTGTTTCTTTGCCATATCTAAATAATTAAATATATGGGTTTTACCCACCAAAAATGATGTCACTTCCTGTATGATGATGTCCATAGGACACTTATATTTGTTTGTTAAAAATATTTTACTAACAGGACAAAAGTGATATTGAGCAATATCTGGAAAAATGACCTAACCCTAACCCTATTCAGTTACAAGAAGAAAACCCAAGTCAAAACATTTTGATTCAACACAAGAAACAATTAATATTTCAGAATAGAGATTTTTTTTTTTAATTATTATTATTATTATTATTATTATTATTATTATTTAATAAACAAATACATATTCAGGCCCTCAACAAACCGTTTGAATCCGCTGTCAGCAGAAACTCTGAGGATCAAACGTGACTCTAATTTTCACGTCAGACTGAAGCTTTGAGGGGAAACTTTCTCATTCCAGCAAGAAAGGATCAATTAGACATTCGGAGATGTGAGGAGACATTTAAATGGAGTCTAATATGTTTCGCTGTATCTTGTCATGATAATGTTGTGTCATTTCAATCTCACATTCATGCAGTGATGTAGGAGATTACAGGCTGTCACACTGACACAGTGTCTCTCTCAGACTGAATTCATTTCTCCTTCTCCTGTGTGACTCACAGATGAATGTGTTAGTGGGATTTCTCTCTGCGTGAGCGTGAGCTTGTTTTTCGGCACATAATGAGCGTCTCTGGAGCTGAAGAGACGGCTGGAATTCTGTAATCCCCAAACACAGTTTTTCCTCCAAACTAGAAATGTGTTCTCTCTCGTTTCTGAAGATAATTAATAGGAAATTGTGGCTTGGTCGTCTGGTGTTTTTGTTAATCCGTGTGTCTTTGAAGCTCTCAGACTCGTTCTGCCGAGCTTCTGTTAAACCGGTTTTGTTCAAATTAATGGTTTTCTGTATGCTGCTAATTTTCTCACCTATTCATGTAAAATGCTCTTTGTTTAAAAGCTTTGAAAGTAAATGTGTGTCTTCAAATGTTTCAAATGTGAGTGAATGGTAAAGTTCCGGTTCTCCTTCCAGTCAAAACTTTTATTTCAGTCGCACGGGGAAACAAAATGTGACCTTTACCACAAATTCTGTGCAAGTCTGAAAGATTAATGTTGTCATATCAAAGAGTTTTTACAGCAAATACACATAGTCTGAGACTTCAGTCAGTTTCAGTCAAGTACAGCTCCTCTCTAATGTATTTAGGAAACACTAAAACTAAAACCAAAAAGCAAACAAAAACATCTTAATCTCATTATTAATCAGCAAATGTCAAATAGTGATATAATCTGATAATGAACTGCATCATAAATGCCATTGTGCTAAAACAAGTTTTAAACTGGTTAAATCAAGTGCTGAAATAAGAATGATAAAAATGTGACATTTCACACTTAAAATAAATAAATAATAAAAATAAATACAAAATAAATAATAATGATAATAAATAAAAAAAGACTTTAATATACCGTTTTTTGTAAATATGTCGTACTATGTTAATCATATACTTTTTAAAATAATGTACTTAAGTTTGACTTAATGTTTTTAGACATTTGATTGTATTCTATGTCAAATTGAGTTTCAGTTTTTCAGTTCCCACTTAAGTGGGATTTTTCATGTAATTTTATAATTACTTCTGACGATGAAAAAATGGTTAAAGTATTGCTGAATGTACTGACCTCAACTAAAATATAATTGAATGTCATTTTCATCAACAGATATATTTGTAATATATATATGTGTGTGTGTGTGTGTGTATTGCACAGTGTGAGTTAACCAGAGTCCTAAACACTGCAGTCAACAATAAAACTAAATCAACACATTTCTAAGTGTATTTGCATGAGTAGCATCACTACAAATACAAGACTGGAGTGAGTTTGTCACTCTGTGATTCTTCAGAGCTGTCAGGTTTATCGTGAATTTGTGACATGATGAAACATCAATATATGTGCTCTGAACAGAGCCGTCACCTCACGCACGCTGCAATCAAAGCCGTCCAATCAGACGCACTCATTCCGCTTGTCACTCACGCTCAGTTCCGCCTGATTGGACGCCGTCGGTCGACACAAAGGATGCAGCGGAGCGCAGAGACAGACGCAGGGCAGGTATCAGAGCCACTTTAATTGTGCTCCAAATGGCGTGAAATCAACATTTTCTGTGATCGGCTGTCAGATCACAGCTCACCGAGGGCATGGTGGGGCGGGGCTTATCAGCAGGGGTTTATGGGTAAAAAGGCCATGACTGCAGGGAGCTGAGCAATGATCTCTTTGAGAGAACGAGCACGATCACTCCAGCTGTTTCAGCTCATTTTTATTTCTGTGCAATGCACGAGACAGATTTTGGAAGAATCTTTATGCTACTACAAAAAGGACAAAAAAGTATTTTAGTTGTGTGACAGAAATTATTTTCACTGATAATCTTCCCTGAACACTGAGGCTAACATCTTGTTCGGGACACACATCAAAAATGGCAGACTGATGTATTATTGCATGTGTATTTAAAACGTAAATACAGAATTAAAGGAGAGTTTTACCCCAAAATGAAAATGTGCTCACCCTCAGGTGATGTGGATGAGTTCGTTTCTTCATCAGGTTTGTAGAAATGTAGCACTGCATCCGTGTCTCATCAATGTTTTCTCTGCAGTGAATGGGTGCCGTCAGAATGAGAGTCTGATAAAAACATCCCAATAATCCACAGCACTCCAGTCCATCAGTGAACATCTGGAGAAGACAAAACCTGAAACACATCCAGCATTAAGATTAAGTTTATTACTCAGATACATCGAATCCACTGGATCCCTTGAGGAGACACTGATGCACTGCTACATTTCTCCAAATCTGATGAAGGAACAAACTCATCCTGATCTCAGATGAACTGGGGGTGAGTGCATTTTAAGCAAATTATCCACATTAGTCAAGGCAAGTTTATTTCTATAGCACAGTTCATACACAATGGTCATTCAAAAAAATAAATAAAAAATAATAATAATAAAAAAAAAAAACATTAAACAAGTAAAAATTAACATTTTTTTTTTTTTTTAAATGTATTTAAAAGGTTTCAAATGATTTTAAAATAAGAATAGAAAATGATAATGTGCAAAATATAGAGCAATAGGTTCAGACTTTTTACATTGTTCATTCAATATTTAGCACATCCCCATTTTTTCTCCACAGAGAGTTTGATTTGGTTTTCACATAAAAGTGTGTGTGTGTGTGTGTGTGTGTTTGAGAGAGAGAGATCATGGATGAGTATTTACTCTCACTCTCTCTCTCTCTCTCTCTCTCTCTCTCTCTCTCTCTATTCAGTTAGCTTTATTGGCATGACAAAAGTACATTTTGCATTGCCAAAGCATACATATGAAAAGAGAACATATACAGCAGTGTAATTTTGAACAATATAGCAATTAAAATAACATTTGAACAAGTAAAATTAGAAGAACAATATTAAAACACATGGATGCATATAAACAGAGTTATCTAACAAATTAATTATTATTTACAGATTATTTATCAATTTAACTAACAACTGTTTTCAGCATTATTTACAGTCTCTCTCTCTCTCGCTCTCTCTCTCTCTGTCTGTCTGTCTGTCACCCCCCCCCCCCCCCCCCCCTCTCGCTCTCTGTGTCTCTCTGTGTCTCTTTCTCTGTCTGTCACCCCCCTCTCTGATTGGGATTGTACTGTGTTTTGATGCTGTATTTGATAGATTTGTTTGTGGCCACATTCATTTGCTGTGGATCAGAAATCTGATGGGCCATAAAATGAAAATTTGAATTCAGAATTTGGGTGTATTTGTGTGTGTGTGTGTGTGTGTCTGAGTGAGTGAGTGAGTGAGTGAGTGTGTTACTGTGTGTGTGTGAGTGTGTGCGTGTTAGTTTGTGTGTGTGTGAGTGAGTGTGTGAGTGTGTGTGTGAGTGTGAGTGAGTGAGTGAGTGAATGAGTGAGTGTGTGTGTGTGTGAGTGAGTGAGTGAGTGTGTGTGTGTGAGTGTGTGTGTGTGTGAGTGTGTGTGCGTGTTAGTTTGTGTGTGAGTGAGTGTGTGAGTGTGTGTGTGAGGGAGAGTGAGTGAGTGAGTGAGTGAGTGAATGAGTGAGTGTGTGTGTGTGTGTGTGTGTGTGTGTGTGAGTGAGTGAGTGAGTGAGTGTGTGTGTGTGTGTGAGTGTGTGTGTGTGAGTGTGTGTGTGTGTTAGTTTGTGTGTGAGTGAGTGTGTGAGTGTGTGTGTGTGAATGAGTGGGTGAGTGTGTGTGTGTGAGTGAGTGAGTGGGTGAGTGTGTGTGAGTGAGTGTGTGTGTGTGTGAGTGAGTGAGTGTGTGAGTGAGTGAGTGAGTGAGTGAGTGTGTGTGTTAGTTTGTGTGTGAGTGAGTGTGTGAGTGTGTGTGTGTGAATGAGTGGGTGAGTGTGTGTGTGTGAGTGAGTGAGTGGGTGAGTGTGTGTGAGTGAGTGTGTGTGTGTGTGAGTGAGTGAGTGTGTGAGTGAGTGAGTGAGTGAGTGAGTGTGTGTGTGAGTGAGTGAGTGTGTGTGTGAGTGAGTGAGTGAGTGAGTGAGTGAGTGAGTGAGTGAGTGAATGAATGAGTGAGTGAGTGTGTGTGTGTGTGTGTGTGTGTGTGTGTGAGTGTACTGCTTCAATCAAACGTGGTACTCTGTGTTCGTCTCCGGCCACATAAAATGTTCTATTACAGTTCTGTTGCTTGTTTTTCCTCCTAATATTTATACTTGAGAAACTCACAACACCAGAAGCATTCAAACACATACAGAGCTACTTGTCTATAGAAATAGAGAACTATATGCACAATAACCCGACAGCATGTGTTAGTGCATTATGTGGCAGCTGTGGTCTACAGGTGACTCCTGAACATCAGCAAACTCCCGCCATGACGAGAGACACAGTAATGAAGGAGCTGCTGCAAGAGATAATTAGCTTAAATGAAAATGCATGTTGTCTGGGAGTGACGTCCTAAACATCTAATTAAAATGAATTTGCTGCAGAACAGGCAGGACAGATGCTGTCTCTTTACAAATAACAGCAACCAAACCACAGAACTCCAGAGGAAGCACAACATCAGTGAGCTGAGATCAAGTCGCTACAGAATGAAGTTCTTAAGCTGAATAAATACGCACGATTTAAGCATTGTAGCATTTCCCATATAATGTGTCAATTCATTAGCATTACACCTGCAATAAGATTGAAGTCAGCATGAAACCGATTGAATTTGTCTTCCCTATTGTGATGTATATCTAGCGCTGGGCAAATTACTTACAAACTGTAGCCCAGATTACTGATAACAAATTAAACTTAAAGAGCAGATCATATGGGCTTTTGAAAAATATCTCTTTTGCAGTTTATAACCTAGCTATCCATAAATGAAAGCAATCTGGAAAGTTGTTAATAAAAAAAAAAAGTGCTTGATAAATAAAGATGTTGTCTCTCAAAAGAGATAGTCGACTCCGAGTTGCTTAAACGAGTCATTATGTGTTTTAATCTTTTGCCTGTTATGGGTACACGTCAATGGGTAACACATTATCATAATCCCCGGCTGCCCACAAAATATGAACGGAGTCTGACCTGCCCACAAACACTTCCACTATTAGTGTGTTTACATCCTGTTGAGAAGACACTGTGTTCAAAGATACCACAGAAATACAATTCAAACCTTTTGTTGTGTGCATGTCATTTTATCAAGGACTGCTTCTATAATCTTGGCTTTTATCTTTGTTGCTTTCTAATCTTCTTAATTTGGACTAACAAGCTCTCTGAACCACAACCTTTAAATACGATTGATACATTATGTGTATGTTTTCAACTGAGTGTTCAAAAGTTTTTGTGCTAATATGTGATGTAAACCTAGTTCAGCTTTAGGTTTCCAGGTAAAGCATATTACGGTGTAAGGGAAACAGGTCAATTTAGCTCAAAGGGAATCATTTAAGATTTTAAAGGGAATTTGAACAGAATCACTGTTTCACGGCTGCTCACGGAGACGCGCCTGCGGTTCAGTGAACGAGCCGTTTAACATCAAATCTGCGCTGGATACTAATATCCAAACTATAGTGAAAACACTATCAATTAGCACAGTAACAAGATCGACAGTTTAAGACATTAACTTGTAAGCACAAAACACAAGATACTTCTCTTTTCAATATGAATAAGGCTTTATTAGATAAATCTAAGACATACAAACTAATCTAACACATAAACACACGCACACACACATTCACACAAGTTGCAGGAAGGTCGAAAGTTAGGGAAAGATGAGTTTAAGAGAATGGAAATATGGAATCCCAAGTTAACAGCAATACGTTAAATTGCATAAACATGAACAACCATCAATCACGTAATTAGCGCTCGCATTGAGTTCCTCAATGAGGTTAAAATTATATTAGATACACCAGTAAAGGTCACAGTCTGGAGGTAAAGTTACTTGCATCTCCTGTGAAGAAGGAGCCTCGGTGAAAGGGCTATCCCGAGGTCGTTGATTGGCTGGAAGTTCAGTCTCTGAAGTGACGTCTTGGGAAGCCCGTGGTTGTTGGGCGTTGGCTGAAAGTGCAGAGTC
The DNA here is from genome assembly GCF_023724105.1 of Carassius gibelio. Classification (NCBI taxonomy): domain Eukaryota; kingdom Metazoa; phylum Chordata; class Actinopteri; order Cypriniformes; family Cyprinidae; genus Carassius; species Carassius gibelio. The sequence continues at coordinate 40,649,381 of NC_068402.1, read as the reverse complement.
GTGTTCGCTGGTTGAAGTTGAATGGACGTTACAAAACTTAACTCAGAACACGAAACTCTCAAACGGAAAAGAAAAGAAATAAAGTTTGACGAGACTAGGTTGTGTTCCTTCTCATAGTAGCAGCAGGCAGGCACGCTGGAACCGCGCTCAAAGAACAATGATGACTACCGCATGGCTAGATGCTACAAGCTAAAGCTAGGTAGCAAAGCTACAAGCTAAAAGTTAAGAGCAGGCATGACTGATAGCACGAGCAATGCTAGAACTAAAAGCCGACATGGCTAATAGCAGCAGCTAGACTAGAACTAAAAGCAAAAATTTCATGGGATCCAAAGTATTTAAAACTTCCTTGTTGGCCACCCCTCAAATGTTGCCTTGACCAATCAGATATGTTCTTGGGGTGGGTATCATAAATCATTTGTTTATCTTACCAAGCATGTGGTTCTTGCCTCACAGGGTCTAATTTTGGACATGATTCCTATAACATGGTTATGATATATTTTACAAATAAATGATTGTCAGGACAATATCAAGCAAGAAAATGCGATTATTTGAATACTAGACATGACTAGGTATCCTATAGTTATCAAAAGACATACACAATAAGTGATTATACATGATAGTCAAATGTGTGGGTTACACGTAAATGAATATGGAGTTAAGCAATGGAATGATTCATTCATAAGTCTTTTTTGAGTTCATTCTGGTCCATATATAATGTATAAAAAGCAGTTTCTTTGCCATTCTCTGGCAAAGGGACTTTTCTGTGAAGACAAAGGTTTAAAGCCCTTCCCCCTTAGGAATTTCAGTCTGGTTTCACTGGCTGGGGGGGAAGTCAATGCAAGTATTTAACTTGATTTCCTGGGTTTACATGTGATGTCCAGCGTTGCATTCCAATCACGAACAATAAATTTGACAATCTCTTCTTCGAATTAAAATTGTCAATAATTGTTCTATTGGTGTTAATGTTGAAAGCTGTTGTGTGAACAAGTTGGTTGGTTGGTTATCTTGCTTGGTTCTTGTGGCACTAGAACTGATTTATGACTTCCTGAGGAATTCAGCTCATGTTTCAATGCACACAGCTCTGATAGACTCTTTGATTTGTCTGATTTGACTCATTTCTGCTACATATATCCCCCTTTCGATCGGCGAGGTGTTTAGGTGAAGACATCGTCAATCGCTGGAGAAACAAAGGCAGAAGAAGCAGACAAACACAGCAAGCAGCAAGACAACACCTCCATGACAGTTACTGTACTGGTGCAGGCATCAGGTTATTTAGGTACACGTGGTTAAGTTCAATTAGTCAATGTAGTTTAGCACATTGAGGATAGTTTAGATCGTCTTGGAAATTGTTTTTATTTTGATTCATCAATCAAATTTGTGGTTAACTTTGTTTGGTTCTTCTAGGTTGTCTTACTTTACATGTTTACCATTAGTTTTCTAGTAATTTCATTTTCAATTCAATGAATTGACCTATCATGCATGGAGCTTTCTGGCTTCCATTCAGTTTAGAGTGGCTTGCGGATATTAGGCGTTGCGAGTCAATCCTAATATCAGACCTTCGACCCCCACAGGGTGTTTAGGCGTTTCACCTACTCAGGAAAGAGGGGAAGGAGAAGGATAGGTAAAAGAAGAACAAAACAAAACAAGGCTGCTGTGGGTTTTCCTAGCATGTGTCACAACTACTATTGAGCTAGGATGTCAGGTGCAGCTAGTGTGTCGTGAACCTTAACTTAGTGTCAGGTGTTCTACCTATTGTGAGGATGGCTGCACGTTTCTTCATGGTGGGTATGTGTAACTTTGTTACGCTAAAAGTTGGATATTCTACCTGTGGGAAGAATATGTTTGTTGACTGTGTTATCAGTAGATGTGTTTACCTCTGGGTGTAGGTAATGTTGTGTGTTACTGGTGTAGTGCATGTGTGGTCAGATCTGTTCAAATCTGTGTTGTCTCCCCCTTTTTCCAGCATGTCACTGAAGACTGGCTCTCAGCATCCTTGGCTTGGATGAGGGCGTGTCCATGGTCTAATGAGGGGTCAGTCCAGCAAGGCAGGAAGTTCTTTAGCACGCCGTCGGAGGCAGTTTGGCATGGCTGTGTGAAGCTAAGTTGCAAAACTTGTCTCCTATGTTGCATTCTTCTTGTGATGCCTTCTGGCTGTAGCAGACTTTCTGACCTTCTGTGCTCTGGTGGTTGCTGTTGCACAGACAGGGAATTTGGAACTTGGAGTTGGAGTTCATTTGACAGTTTGTTAGTGACCGAGGTGATGTCCTTTAGTACCTCAGATTTTTCATCAACAGTTGGCCGTGAAAGACTTGTTCATTCTGGGTTGTTGTTGAACAGGTGCTTGTCATCTCTGATGTGGTGCACCAGGTGATCACCGGCCTTCCGTTCTGTCGCTGGTCACAGCGAGCATGACTCAACTTTGTGGTCACCTGCATGTAAATTGTCTTGAAGGAACTCTCTTAGTTGTTCCATGACTTTTTCCGTGTCTTCTAATGGTAAGCGGTTATGTTCTTGTGCATACTCAGCACTGTGCATGTCTGAGTGGTGCTGAGGTGGGTTTTGATGTCGCTTACCCACACGAGTTGCTCTTGGATGAGTCAGCTGATTACCTTTGGATATCTGGTTAGGTTTCCAGATGTTTTGGTTTCTTGAGAAGCGTGGCTGGTCCCATGGATTTTTCCAGCAGTTGGGCTGAAAGCGGTCGTGGATATGGGCGTCACGTTCTCTGTGCTCTTGATGGAAGACTCTGGTGTTGTGATGCCACTGGGTGTCGTCCAGTGCAAGGCTTGAGTCTTTGTTGACAGAGTTCAAGAGTGTGGAGGTTTTGTTACCTTTCTTTGAGGCCAACTTCTGCTTGTTATAGGCCTTCTGTGTTAGGTCACGCAACTGTTGGATGGTCATGGAGTTCGGACAGGCCATGACACCTAGATGGTGACTGACTCCAGGGTGCAGATTCTTTAGGAAGAGGGTTTTGAAGTTCACATCCTCTTCAAGGTCAGAGTTGTTGTGTGCACCAAAGTAGGATTGTCGGAGTCGGTTGTAGTAAGCTTGTGGAGTCTCTTGACGACCTTGTTTGGTTTCCAAGGCAGTTAACAGTCCATGTTCAGACTCTGGGTCTGTAAACTCTTTAATCAGGACCTCACGAAGTCGCTGGTAGTTTGACTTGGTTTGACTGGGCTGTCGATCTAGAAAGTTTCGTACCTCGGAGCTGGACGTGGCTCTAAGGAGGTATAACCAGTCTCTGTCAGTCACATGAGGTCTCACTTTCAGGTGAAATTCGATATCTCGCAGGTAAGCTTGGATGTCGGGGCTCTCTGTGGAGTTCGGGTTGAACCTGCTGATGTTTTTAGACAGCTTGTTGAGGTCTTTGATTGTCATCCCGTGTGCAGCTTCAAGGCCTTGGACGGGAGGTTTTCTTTCGTTGGCAGGAAAGGGTTGTGTGGCGAAGGCAGGTGAGGTTTTGGGTTGTGGCCCTTCGCTCCTTTCGTCATATGCCAGTTCTTGGACGTGGGACTCTGCTCTGCTCAGCAGTGATGAGGCTAAGAGATGTTTCTCTTTTCTTGGCTCTAGTTTGTGCTTCTAAGCATTTTGGAGTTCTTTTCTGACCATGTAGAGCTCATCGTTGGTATCGTCTAGTTTTTGGGTCAGATTGTCCGTTTCAGTTCTGTACCTTTCAAGGTGGTCTTTCAAAGCACTGATTTCAGAATTCTTGTTTCTGATGTCTATCTTGGCTTTCTCTAGTAGCTGTTCGGCATACTGGAGTCTGTTTACCAGGTCTTTCTGAGCAGCCGTTGCATGTTGCTGGTCGAGCTGAGCTGCTGCCAGGGCTGCTAGGAGCTTCATAACTTGTTCTGTTGTATCCTGCTCCCTCTCGCTGGGTGCTTTGAGTTGATCTTGAACATTCACTTCCAGCTTGTCTATGCGACGTTGAGCATGTGTCAGCTCCTCTTGAAGGTGGGTGATGTGCTTGTCGCTCAGTTTCAGCTGGGTTGTGAAGGCATAGCTTAGTGAGCTCATGATCTTGACTAGCTCCTCGTGGTTGTTGTTCTGGCTTGAATCTTGTGTCAGGAATCTTCTCAGGATTAGGATTATTATTAAAAATAATAACAGTTCAAAGGTCTTTGGAGTGAGGCTGTCTGTTATGCCTCTCAGCCAAATGTTCACATCTTCCCCATGGGAAATGGGGTCTGCAGTCTGCGGCATGTTGGCACGCTGAGGAGAAGAGAGACTGACACAGATCTGTGTGGAGTAAAAGCCTATGTGTGGTGGGACAACTAAGTGTTGTATCAGTGATTGTGAACAACTAGTGAAATGTGGTGATGACTGTGTTGGTCTCAGGGTGTCTAAGTAGACTAGAGATGCGAAGACTTTGTCACTCAAATGAGGAAGAGGAAAAGAGAGAAAGAGGTGAAAAACAAATTCAAATGACAAGCAAAATTTCTGTTTTTCAAATGAGGAAAATTATTTTTTCCAATTAAATGTTATCAAAAACATAAACAATATTATTATATTTCTTGCTTTGGACAAAAGAATACAATAATAATTCTGATATCTCTTTTCTTAGTCTGACAGGATTGACACCGTACACCTTTCAGTTGGACCACTCACCAGGGAGTCAGCGAGGCGACAGTTGCTCAACACGTATCTCTATTAAATTGATCTCAACGTTGGATGAGATGCTAAAACTTGGATTGCGTTTCCAAATGTAGGGAGGTTAGAAAGAACAAATGAGAGGATGATTACAATCAAATTCATAAGGATGATTCGTCGTCTTTGGCACGATTGTGTATTTACTTCACTTAGAATTGATTGATGGTTCTTACATGTCCTACAAATGTAAAAAGAGAAGAGGAAAGTAAAGGAGAGAGAGGACGGAGATGGTAAGTCTCAGTAGCGGTTATCTCAACTACAAGGAGAGCGTTGTGTTAGTTGCTGCACAACTAATCAAACAAAATAAACTTTAAGTGAAAGAGGGTTGTCTTTCTAATTTATTTGAACTCGTAGTGAGGGATAACAATGTCTCCTTTTAGGGCTCAGGTTTGTCGTTCCCAGGCTAGGATACACAAAAGAAATGGTAAGAAATAGGAAAATTAAAAAAATAATAATAAATGGGCAAAATATGCAAAAATGAAATTAAAAAGAGGAAATCAATACGTAAAACAATAGTGGTTAAGTGTATAACCAAAACAGGAAGAGGGGTAAAATGCATTCAAATAAGTAAAGGTCTGAATAGCATATATTCAGATGGGTAATAAATAAATTAGGAAGAATAAGTTTACTTTAACTTCCAAAGTTCAAGGCTTATTCATTCCTAAAATAATTAGACCCAAAAGAGAATACTAGAAATAAAAGATCATATGAAATGATCTGAAAGGGAAATTTTAAATGATTCAAAATAAATTTAATGTTTCAATTAAATTTCAATTTGACAATTAATAATTGTGAGTCAGTATTTCCCTTTCTAGTAAAATGAAAATAAGTGGTTTAGTGAGGAAAGAGAGCACTAAAGAGAAAGAGACTAACAAGTGTTAGTTAAGATGTTTAAAATGGTTAAATCACGTCAGCGTTGCCCAAACACACATTATTCTACCACTGGATGGTAATGCTAACGGCTAACCTTTAAAGCTAGTGACTTTAGTATAGACTTCAATGTAAATGCAATGGTTTCGTTAGCTTAGCGACACCGCAGAGTTTGTGCGCTGCGCGTGCACAGTTCAGAGTTGCTCCGGAAGTACGTTAGGCTTCCAGGTCACGGTCGTCACTATGGCAACCAAAACACATTCTAGTGGATTAGCACATGAATCGTTGCATTGTTGCAAATACAGTTAAGCATGTTACATGAAATGTCGGCTCATTTCAACACTGTACAAATAACAACACCGCCTTTCAGTTGGTTTTGCGATGTGGCACTTAAACTCTCAGTTTGTATAGAGTTAAATTTATCTTAATTCAAATAGCAGCTTCCTGCTGTAGTTATTATATCAATCTCAGCAATTTGATTCTCCGTGCCAGTTTTTTCTGGACACAAACATAAAAGTTTTCCTTCGCTGTTGGTACACAGTTAAAATTTACTTGATCAAGCTTTTAAAACACTCCCATTCAAATTACTCTCGGACACACGCAGTGTTACGCGAGATTGCATTCACTTTGTGAACGGATACAAATGGGCAAATATTGTTCTCTAATGTTTAACGTTAACTTAGGGGAGTCGAATATCAAATTTGATTCGGCAGTGGAACACGCACTGGCAATCAAACTATATGAAATTTGAATACGGGGACTTTGATAAATAGATTGAGGAACCCGCTCAAAACTATTCTTTATTCACCGATTTATATCCCTTTTGAAACACTAACAGTTTAGCTCCGTTCAGCAAACAGTGACTGAGATAGCGTTTGAGACACTGGAACACGCAGTGAAATCAAATCAGCTATAAAACAAGGCATTACACAAATGAGGAACACGCTCAATTTCTACCTTATTGTACGTTCTCAGATGTTTACTTTTAAGTTCACTTACTGCTGTTAACAACGGGGAGACGGACTCGAGTTAAAGTCTCCTCTAGCTCCTTTCATTCAAGCGGGAGGGCGCGCGCTGCTTACGTCACGCGTCACACACACATACTCAGGTCTCGCATGCTTCTCATCTTTCATTCCTTTAGCAAAATCAAAGATTAAATAACTTGGTTTATGCTCACAATTTAGATTAGACTGCCCGCAATCATTCTCCACCATTATAAATGTAAGGGAAACAGGTCAATTTAGCTCAAAGGGAATCATTTAAGATTTTAAAGGGAATTTGAACAGAATCACTGTTTCACGGCTGCTCACGGAGACGCGCCTGCGGTTCAGTGAACGAGCCGTTTAACATCAAATCTGCGCTGGATACTAATATCCAAACTATAGTGAAAACACTATCAATTAGCACAGTAACAAGATCGACAGTTTAAGACATTAACTTGTAAGCACAAAACACAAGATACTTCTCTTTTCAATATGAATAAGGCTTTATTAGATAAATCTAAGACATACAAACTAATCTAACACATAAACGCACGCACACACACATTCACACAAGTTGCAGGAAGGTCGAAAGTTAGGGAAAGATGAGTTTAAGAGAATGGAAATATGGAATCCCAAGTTAACAGCAATACGTTAAATTGCATAAACATGAACAACCATCAATCACGTAATTAGCGCTCGCATTGAGTTCCTCAATGAGGTTAAAATTATATTAGATACACCAGTAAAGGTCACAGTCTGGAGGTAAAGTTACTTGCATCTCCTGTGAAGAAGGAGCCTCGGTGAAAGGGCTATCCCGAGGTCGTTGATTGGCTGGAAGTTCAGTCTCTGAAGTGACGTCTTGGGAAGCCCGTGGTTGTTGGGCGTTGGCTGAAAGTGCAGAGTCGTGTTCGCTGGTTGAAGTTGAATGGATGTTACAAAACTTAACTCAGAACACGAAACTCTCAAACGGAAAAGAAAAGAAATAAAGTTTGACGAGACTAGGTTGTGTTCCTTCTCATAGTAGCAGCAGGCAGGCACGCTGGAACCGCGCTCAAAGAACAATGATGACTACCGCATGGCTAGATGCTACAAGCTAAAGCTAGGTAGCAAAGCTACAAGCTAAAAGTTAAGAGCAGGCATGACTGATAGCACGAGCAATGCTAGAACTAAAAGCCGACATGGCTAATAGCAGCAGCTAGACTAGAACTAAAAGCAAAAATTTCATGGGATCCAAAGTATTTAAAACTTCCTTGTTGGCCACCCCTCAAATGTTGCCTTGACCAATCAGATATGTTCTTGGGGTGGGTATCATAAATCATTTATCTTACCAAGCATGTGGTTCTTGCCTCACAGGGTCTAATTTTGGACATGATTCCTATAACATGGTTATGATATATTTTACAAATAAATGATTGTCAGGACAATATCAAGCAAGAAAATGCGATTATTTGAATACTAGACATGACTAGGTATCCTATAGTTATCAAAAGACATACACAATAAGTGATTATACATGATAGTCAAATGTGTGGGTTACACGTAAATGAATATGGAGTTAAGCAATGGAATGATTCATTCATAAGTCTTTTTTGAGTTCATTCTGGTCCATATATAATGTATAAAAAGCAGTTTCTTTGCCATTCTCTGGCAAAGGGACTTTTCTGTGAAGACAAAGGTTTAAAGCCCTTCCCCCTTAGGAATTTCAGTCTGGTTTCACTGGCTGGGGGGGAAGTCAATGCAAGTATTTAACTTGATTTCCTGGGTTTACATGTGATGTCCAGCGTTGCATTCCAATCACGAACAATAAATTTGACAATCTCTTCTTCGAATTAAAATTGTCAATAATTGTTCTATTGGTGTTAATGTTGAAAGCTGTTGTGTGAACAAGTTGGTTGGTTGGTTATCTCGCTTGGTTCTTGTGGCACTAGAACTGATTTATGACTTCCTGAGGAATTCAGCTCATGTTTCAATGCACACAGCTCTGATAGACTCTTTGATTTGTCTGATTTGACTCATTTCTGCTACAACGGTTCAACTGAAGTAGTTCTGATAATTTGCTGTGAACACACTATTTCCTAAGACTGTGATTATTGTAGACTGACGTTGTTAATAATAGATTTCATTTCATAATAAAGGATGAAGTGTAGCACACAGACTTTATAATCATTGTGATATCTAAAATTTTAGAAAAAGTTGTGTCTGCTCAATTGAGCTTCTTCCTGCATAAAAATGATCTGTATGAAGAATTTCAGTCAGGTTTTAGGCCCCACCATAGCACAGAAACTGCACTTGTTAAAATTATAAATGACCTGCTCCTTGCGTCAGACCTAGGCTGCATCTCATTTCTAGTTTTACTTGATCTTAGTGCTGCGTTCGACACCATAGATCATGACATACTCATAGATCGATTACAAAACTATACAGGTATTCAAGGGCAGGCTCTAAGATGGTTTAGATCCTACCTGTCCGATCGCTACCATTTTGTTTACTTAAATGGGCTGTCATCTCATTTATCATCAGTAAAATATGGAGTGCCACAAGGATCCGTCCTAGGTCCCCTTCTATTTTCAATATACATGTTGCCCCTTGGTAATATTATTAGAAAATACGGAATTAGCTTCCACTGTTATGCTGATGATACTCAGCTATATATCTCAACGAGACCAGATGAAACTTCTCAATTATCTAAGCTAACAGAGCGTGTTAAAAATGTAAAAGATTGGATGACAAATAATTTTCTCCAATTAAATTCGGATAAGACAGAGATATTAATTATTGGACCAAAAAACACTACACAGAATCTTGTAGATTACAATCTGCAACTAGACGGATGTACTGTTACTTCCTCTACAGTCAGAAATCTGGGTGTTATATTAGACAGCAACTTGTCTTTTGAAAATCATATTTCCAATGTTACAAAAACTGCATTCTTCCATCTTAGAAACATTGCCAAGCTACGAAACATGTTATCTGTTTCTGATGCAGAAAAGCTAGTTCATGCATTCATGACCTCTAGACTGGACTATTGTAATGCACTTCTAGGTGGTTGTCCTGCTTCGTCAATAAACAAGCTACAGGTAGAACAAAATGCAGCAGCTAGAGTCCTTACGAGGTCAAGAAAATATGATCATATTACCCCAATTTTACAGTCTCTGCACTGGCTACCTATTAAGTTCCGTATCAGTTACAAATTATCATTACTTACCTATAAGGCCCTAAATGGTTTAGCTCCTGCGTACCTAACTATCCTTCTACCACGCTACAACCCATCACGCTCCCTAAGGTCTCAAAATGCTGGACTTTTGGTCGTTCCTAGGATAGCAAAGTCCACTAAAGGAGGTAGAGCTTTCTCACATTTTGCTCCCAAACTCTGGAATAGCCTTCCTGATAATGTTCGGGTTCAGACACACTCTCTCTGTTTAAATCTAGATTAAAAACACTTCTCTTTCGCCAAGCATTCGAATAATGTATCTTTTAAATTGTGAGTATAGTTGCATCTGATCAGATGTGCATTTTTATTCATTAGCTTGGGTTAAACTAATTTTACTTTGTTGGATCAGCAGCTATGCTAATGATGTCTGTATTTTGTTTCTATGTTTCGCCAGGATTTACACAAGCTCCAGTCTGGATCCAGAACACCTGAGAAGAGATGATGCTGACCCTCAGAGGACCTCAGATGATGCTAACCCTGAATCAACAAACAGAACTAACAATTATTGCTAAATGTGTGACTGAATCATATAATAATTAATAATATTGATAGTTCATCGTCTAGCGGACTATGTCTTGTATTATTATTATTTTATTTTTTTCTAAAATCGTGTCAAATGTGCACAAACTACTAGCTACTACTAAATATTGTAGAAACATAATTTTCTGTAAAGTTGCTTTGTAACAATTTGTTTTGTAAAAAGCGCTATACAAATAAATAAACTTGAATTGAATTGATATGGCTGTTTATTGTGCTGCAGCGGCAGTTATAGGGTTAATGCTGGAGAGAGGAGCGAGTGTATGTTGGTGCTCCTGTGATACAGCGGTTCTGATTAAAAGTTAAGACCGTGTCTTTAGCCTTTTGTTCTTCAAACATTACAGGCATATTTTGGTTTACAAACTGTATCGTTTTATCAGTTAGTCGTTGTTACGTCTCCTGATGGCATAGAGGTATGAGGAAGATGTAAATAAAATATAAACAACCCTATAATTTTGGTCTCTGGGGAGTACTGGGAGAGAATGACACTAGGACCACTGACATGACAATAAGTGGTTCACTTTAATTACAAAAGGAAATATAACTTCTACAAATGAAAACACTAACCAAAACTATATACAAAGAAAAATAACACTAATTTGAAAAGCCTCGGAGATACGAAAGTGAGCGGTGCAAAACAAACAAAAAAAACAAAACATTCACTTGACTATTTCAGACTCTAACTGAAAACAAAACCCGAAAATAAAGTCTTCGGCGTTCAACACGCCGCCCCTAAAGCGTCGCTAACTAACAAAACTTACACAAGGTTACTAACGCTCCTTCCCTAATGTGTCTAACAAAGGGTTATTCTACGTGTTTGCTCAATGTAAGTAACGTGACATACTTCCCTTTCCTTTATCTCCGGGCTGGTGAAGTTTGTCAGACAAGATGTTTTGTCAAATACAACAAGAGAACCACCAGTACTTCAGCGGCTTCAAATAAACTGTCCCAGCTAACAAACACTCCAAGCTCCTCCTCCTCTGTTCTTCACGGGTGTCTTTTATCTTGTGCCAATTAATGATTGGATGTTTCTCAAGCTGAGGATAATCATGATGGGCACATTACCCAACCAATCCCAGCACCTAAATACAGAAACAGCAGAGAGCAGGAAACAGGAAGAAACCAATAACAAGTGAAAAAAAGTGAAGTGACATTCAGCCAAGTATGGTGACCCATACTCAGAATTTGTGCTCTGCATTTAACCCATCCGAAATGCACACACACAGAGCAGTGAACACACACACACACACACTGTGAGCACACACCCGGAGCAGTGGGCAGCCATTTATGCTGCGGCGCCCGGGGAGCAGTTGGGGGTTCGATGCCTTGCTCAAGGGCACCTAAGTCGTGGTATTGAAGGTGGAGAGAGAACTGTACATGCACTCCCCCCACCCACAATTCCGTCCGGCCCGAGACTAGAACTCACAACCCTTCGATTGGGAGTCCAACCCTCTAACCATTAGGCCACGACTTCTCCTTAACAAGGAGAGAAATGCAACAAATAACAAAAATTGAGGGAACAACCAAAACACGTTACAGTCATGTTAGCACTCAGCTAATGTGCCCACCATTATAAGTGTTCACAGTTTAGCAGCTAAACTTTAGTTGTGTAAAGTGTTTTTGTATTATTGATTTATTGTTTTATGTAAAGGTGCTTTGTCAATGGTAGTGCTGGCTAACTGGCTCAATAGCCGTGTTCCCACTGTCGGGCCAAATGTGGGCGTGCTAGTGCGTGCCAGGGCCAGTTGTAGTTCCACTTTTTTTGGCCCAGCTGGGGCTAGAGGAGGTGTTATGAACAAAAGAGGAGTTTCTCCGTGTCTGGAGAGCGTCAGCAATGTGGATCATTTCAGAAAGATAACAGCTTTAACACCAGCATTAAACACTTTTTAAAATAAGTTGAGCTCAAAACTCAATTTCAGCAGCGAGCAACTTGATCCGATTTGATGTGGATTATAATCTACATAAAAGGTAGAAATATTTATAAGCGATGCAAAAGAAAATGCATGCTAGACATTAACATTACCATAGTAAATGTGACCGCTTGAAGAAATCAGATGTCAGCTTCTTATTCTCTATCACAATTGTCAATTGTGTATTTATTTAGGAACATATTTTACCTGTCATAAGTCTTTTTGGCAAGTTTTTCTCCGCGTTGCCTGTGTCATAAAATAAGTAATAAAGATTTTTTTTTTGTGATCTTATATAAAAATATATAAACGATAGATATATATAGATATATATATATATATATATATATATATATATATATATATATATATATATATATATATATATATATATATATATATATATATAACGATATATATATATATATATATATATATATATATATAAACGATATATATAAACGATATATATATTCTCCGTGAACATCGCTCTAAACTCAGGGCTGCAGAGAGGAAATCGCAGAAATCAAGAAACTCTACCGACCACAGTGTATATCAATCTCTCCCAGTGTTGTAGTCGAGACCAGCTCATTCGAGTCCGAGTCAAGACCGAGTTCAGAAAGGGTCGAGTCCGAGTCAAGACCGAGACCAGAGAGATTGGGTCTGAGACAAGACCTAAAGAAATCTTCAAGAGTATGTAAAATTAAATTTTTGGTGGAAACAATAAAGGGTAAAAGGGCCACATAGTATGTGGTGTAAAGAAAATTTTATTAGAATTATGAATTGTTACTTGTCAGTATTAAGTGCTCTTTTTGTGAACATTTTGTCTTACTTTGTAAAAATAACACAGTTGAGAGAAATAATGTAGCAATGTGGCTTTCTGGAAAGCGGGATCACTACAGGCGGATGGCAGGAGGGTAACTTGGCGTAAAATAGAAGCGAGCGGACGGGTCAAGGTGTGGGAGAGAAACTGTCGGTAGTAGACTTCTGTGCTGCGGCCAAACTAAGCATTAGCTGATGTGTAAAATGTATGCATATACAAGAAATTATGAGTTCTTAATCGTACCTTTCTTTTTGCTTTCGCTCCACATGTCAATGAAAATTGGAAGTTGTTCCCTTTGCTTCGGTGATTGATGTACCACAGAATTTGCATATTCCAGAATGTTTCTTTTTTAAAGTCTTACTGCATACGAACTCTTTGTGGTTCTTATATGCAAACTGAATAATGCTTGATGTAACAGTCATATTAAAAAAAAAAAAAAATCCAGCTGCCTCTGCACTAACATTACGCTAACGTCACACGCTGTTTTTATACAGTCTCACGTCACAAGAAAATCATTGGATGTGTCAATCATACATCAATTTAAAGAAACATTGACATACAGTAATAATCATGAAATATTTTGATTGGGACTCGAGTGGATCCGAGTCAATACCGAGTCAAAATGCACACGAGTCCATGACAAGACCGAGACCATTCAAATACGGTCTCGAGACCGAGTCCAAGACCGAGTCTAGAGTCCTCAACACTGATCTCTCCTCTCTTCCTTCTCTGCAAATGTGTTCACGGCTAAAACATCCTACTACCACAACAAAATTAACAGCTGCTGTGATGCTCGGACACTCTTCAAGACTTTCTCTTTTCTTCTTAATTAATCCGCCGCCACCACCTCCTCCATCGACTCTCACAGCGGACGACATTGCAGTTTTCTTCACAAATAAGACAAGATCCATCAGTGACCAATTCTCCACACCGCAGACTGAGGACAACTTTACAATGACTGACACACACTCTTTATCCTCCTTCTCCCCACTCTCAGAGATGGACGTATCCAAACTTCTCCTTTCCAATCATCCTACTACTTGTCCACTTGATCCAATCCCCACTCACCTCCTTCAAGCGATCTCTTCTTCAATCATACCTTCCCTTACTCACTCCTCTTTTCACTCTGGAACATTTCCCTCAGCATTCAAGCAGGCTCGGGTAAGCCCACTGCTCAAGAAACCATCTCTAAATCCAGTGCTTCTTGAAAACTACAGACCGGTATCCCTTCTTCCATTCATTGCAAAGACACTTGAGCGAGCTGTGTTCAACCAGCTTTCTATGTTCCTTGCAACCAACCAATAGCAACCAATCTGGCTTCAAAAGTGGCCACTCAACTGAGACTGGTCTGCTCTCGGTTACTGAAGCCCTGCGACTAGCAAGAGCAGCTTCAAAATCCTCGGTACTCATCTTACTGGACCTGTCTGCTGCTTTTGACACTGTTAATCACCAGATTCTCCTGTCCACCCTCAGAAAGATGGGCATCTCTGGAGCCGCATTCCTGTGGGTTAAGTCCTACCTCTCTGACAGATCCTTCAGTGTGTCTTGGAGGGGTGATGTTTCTAAGTCACAACACCTTGCTACTGAGGTTCCTCAAGACTCAGTACTTGGACCACTTCTCTGCTCCATCTACATGACGTCATTAGGATCTGTCATTCAGAAGCATGGCTTTTCTTATCACTGCTACGCTGATGACACCCAACTCTACTTCTCATTCCAACCAGATGACCCGACGGTAGCTGCTCGCATTTCAGCCTGTCGGAGTGACATTTCTAGCTGGATGAATGACCATCACCTTCAGCTCAACCTTACAAAGACAGAACTCCTGGCGATAACAGCTAACCCATTGCTTCATCACAACTTCTCTATACAGCTGGGCTCGTCAACCATGACTCCTTCGAGGTCAGCCAGAAACCTAGGAGTTGTGATGGATCATCAGTTAAGCTTCACAGACCACATTGCTACAACGACCTGGTCCTGCAGATTTGCCTTATAAACATTAGGAAGATTAGACCCTTCCTGTCAGAGCAAGCAACCCAACTTCTTGTCCAAGCTCTTGTTCTCTCCAGACTGGACTATTGTAATGCTCTCCTGGCTCTTCCTGCATGTACTGTCAAGCCTCTGCAAATGATCCAGAATGCAGCAGCGAGGGTTGTCTTCAATGAGCCAAAAACAGCTCACGTTACTCCTCTCCTCATCAGGTTACACTGGCTACCAGTAGCCGCTCGCATCAAATTCAAGGTTCTGATGCTTGCCTACAAGACGACCACTGGCACAGCACCAACTTACCTAAACTCACTGGTTAAATCTTATGTGCCCTCCAGAAGTTAGCACTTTGCAAGTGAACGACGCCTTGTGGTGCCATCCCAGAGAAGTTCAAAATCACTCTCACAGACCTTTTCCTGGACTGTGCCCAGCTGGTGGAATGACCTCCCAATCTCAATTCGTACAGCTGAGTCTTTACTCATTTTCAAGAAACATCTAAAGACTCATCTTTTTCGCCTGCACTTAACCAACTAACACTTTTTCCTTTTCTTGTCTTTTCATTTATAAAAAAAAAAAAAAAAAACTCTGGCTATGTGTCCTGTAATAGACTTACTGAGACTTGTCATGGCACTTGTATACTGTTGTTGTTCTCTTATTGACCTGACTGCCTCTATTGTTCTCATTTGTAAGTCGCTTTGGATAAAAGCGTCTGCTAAATGATTAAGGGGGGGGGGGGGGGGTGAAATGCTCATTTTCACTCAATCTCCTGTTAATCTTGAGTACCTATAGAGTAGTACTGCATCCTTCATATCTCCAAAAGGTCTTTAGTTTTATTATATTTATAAGAGAAAATTAGTCTGTGCCGATTTTTTTTTTCGGAAAAACACGAGCGTCTGGAGCCGTGACGTGTGGGCGGAGCTAAAGAATCACGAGCACCAGCCGTTTATTTATGATCCAGAATCAGATCCAGATGCTGAAACTGAATGAGAGCAGCAGCAATGACTACAGCAGGACGTCTCTATGTGGTATGTATTGAAACTGTATATATTTGCTTAGCGGTTTTGGAAAATGACTAAGTTCCACTTTATGTCGACTTTTTTTTTTTTTCTTTAAAGGTGTACAAGGTTTACTTGATGTGCTTACGCGCCGATAGCTAAGTTAACAACACAGAGATATTTGAAGCAGTTTTACTCACCGCCTGCGGTTCCAACACACGGTCGTGACCCTTTTTTGTTGGGACTGCATCATCCTCAGAGGTGGAAAGAGTACAAAAATATTCTACTCAAGTAAAAGTACCATTACATGAATGAAATTTCCAGTCTACAGTTACATTTTAACAGTGGTGGGGAGGCAAAAATGGGACCAAGGGTGTCAGACTCAGTTCCTGGAGGGCCACAGTCCTGCACAGTTCAGATATAACCCTAATTAAACAAACCTGATCCAGCTAATCTAATCATTTAGGTTTATTTGAAAACTACATGATATGTGTGCTGGAGCAGGGTTAGAACTAAACTCTGCAGGGCTACGGCCTTCCAGGAACTGAGTTTGACACCCCTGAGATAGGCATATTCATCTCAAACTAGTTGTTTTTAATTAAAGGAATCAGTTATTTAGAATAATAAGACATTTGGGCTGTTACCAGGCAAATCGGTATCAACAAACTCATCTTTTCAATGCAGACGAAATGCAGAAGCTGCTTCGGAAGTGGCATTTAGATGTATTTACACACTGTTTAGTGCAGGACAAGAATGCATTTACAAATCTGCAGTTACAAATGCATGAATAATGTTTTGATATACAAGGCATAAAATGTTGAATACTCATTTGAAATGATTAGAAATTAATTATAAAAAAAAAAAAATTCTAAATATACTTTAAATGTGAAATTAAAATGGCCAGTATGTGTCAGCAAGTCACTGTTAATAAGTGAGTCACTGGGATTGAACTGAATCATTTAAACGGTTAATTCATTCAGGAACGAAAAACTGTTATGTTGCTCAGAGACGCAAAAGTGTGCTTTGGTGGCTGTGTTTGGAATTATTTTTTGTTGTAAAAATAGAGCAAAAACAGGCAATATGGTATCTAAAATGCAAGTCTCTTAATTAACTTGTTTACTGACCTGTTGTAAAAAAAATTATTATATTATATAAAATTTTTATATATATATATAATCATGATTTTTGGAGGAAAAGACATCATTCTTTGTGTGATTTTGATTTAATATATGAAATTATATATATATGTAAATTTCTGCCCCTATATCTTCAATTTTGTGATCATTCTAAATGCGCTTTACAAGACTGAATCACGCAGTGAAAGAACGCACTGTAAATGCGCGCGCATATTGTTAAAACAACAATGATATTATCGCAGACCATATATATCGCACAGTCCGCACCTTCTTTTTGGCTAATTTGTGCAAAACCTCTTGCTAAAATGTCAAATCTTCATTTTAACCACCAATGCAACGATGCAATTATTTAGCTTACCTCTACATGCTTGCGAAGGGTTGATGTCGAGATTTTATAAGCTGCTAGTTGGTGTCTCTAGGTAAGCACAGCTTACACTGAATAATAGAGCATAAATATGGCCAAGGGTTCACTTAATTTCCTTCGAGTTCAACTTCAGAATATGACGGGGTTTCTTTTCAGCGGTGTCTGCACCACTAACGCCTGTTTTGTCCGTCTGCATCTTTCTTGCTATTTTAGCGCCAGTTTGCCCTCCTGCCCATTATTTACTGCCGTAGTTTCCAGGGAGCGATATTCTTGCTTTTTTTTTTTTTTTACTCAGTAATTAATGTGTTTTCAAATGTAGCGAAGTACAATACTTCAAACAAAATATACTTAAGTAAAAGTACAATTACAGATTTTAAAAATTACTTTAAAAAGTAGAAGTACACAAAAAAGCTACTCAATTACAGTAACACGAGTAAATGTAATTCGTTACTTTCCACCTCTGACATCCTTAATAAGAAATAAACGATGTGCAAATCCGGCGTCAAACTGGGCCTTGTTTGTAAAACAAGCATCTTCGAAATGCAGGGAACAAACAAAAACACTTGCACAACTGATGCTCTGTAAAAATAAACTCCATCCACTGGTCCCTTAATGTTTTTTTTTTTTTGTTGGTAATCTGTGCAGGGTTGTCTTGCCCTGGCAACCAAAAACACACTTCTTTTGTGACATTTCGCGACGCTCTCGCTCTGATCAGTGAAGTCTGTTGTGCTCTCAGTGCTCTGCTATACGGGAGCGCGCTCTTCCGGCAGAAGTGCCTTAGGACCCATATAAGGAAATTCTGCTCCATCTAACGTCACACAGAGCCATACTCGGAAAAAAACTTTCCGAAATTTGTGACAAACCGGAACTTCAAACGTACAACTTAATTTTTTAAACTTTGTCCATGTTTAGCATGGGAATCCAACTCTTTAACAGTGTAAAAAAACTCAGTATGCATGAAATAGCATATCACCCCCCCCCCCCCTTTAAATGTAAATGTAAATATAGGATACTGTGACTACAAATAAACAGAAACAGACTCGACTGAATAAGTCGATATATGTTCATAACGCTTTATTTCTGTGTGACTAATTGTCAGTCCTGATAAATTAATTAATTATGATCAATGTATCGCTTATTGTAGTATAAAATTTATGCTTTTGGACTTAAATATTTAAAGCATGCAAACAAATGGCTGCTTTTATCGTGTTCGTTTTGTGATCGTGCTAGTTCCAGTGACTTATTTTGCTACCATAGACAGTAAAAGAAATGGACACAGCGACCCCATTGGATTCAACAGAGACAGGTGAAGTAAATTAGAAGCACGCACTTCCTGGGGGTCGGGCGTACTGCGAGATACAAACTGAGCTTGATGACATAGAGGTCACGTGAGCAACCTGTCTGACAATTGTAAGCCTTCTAACCGCTGTGTCAAGAGAAATCTGAAATCACCCACTGAATCTTGCAGACGTTGTTGAATAATTTTCTCCCGTTGCTTTTATGGACTCTCAATGGGCTTCTCCCTTGACTTTATGTCTCCACATCCCCCCGATAGCCTCATAAGATTATCTGCAAGCTTCTCCTCCTGTCCATACGGTAATTTATCTACTGTGTGACAGAGAGTCGCAGGTTATGACGCAATCGTTAGCCTATTTTTTACAAAAACTGCTTCTACGGGACCACAACGTAAGATACAAGGTAATGGGGCTTCTTGTATGTATGATTCTATGTATGATTTATAAGCATTTTGAAAAATGGGGACATGGGTTATGTTCTCATAAGTCACCCTCTCCTTGTAATACCTGTGTCATACCCATGTCATTATACAGAGCTGTGTCCTGATACGTCACAAAAACAAGAGCACACACACACACACACACATACACACACACTCACACACAGGTTTGCTGTTTGTCTTGTTTGTCTGATTATGAGTGCTGTGTGTTGACGGGTCTTCAGGTGCACTCATAGTTTAAGCATCTAATAACCAATTATTCCTTCACACACATCTATCTGCATCTATCTGTCTATCTATCATTATTACTATTATTATTACATTTATAGTAACATGGTTGTATGAAAACATGGAAACTCTCTCTCTCTCTCTCTCTCTCTCTCTCTCTCTCTCTCGCTCTCTCTCTCTGTCATTCAGTCTTCACTTCAAATCAATATGTGCTTTATTGGCATGATGATTGTTCACAGGGAAGTCGTGGCCTAGTGGTTAGATAGTTTGACTTCTAACCCTAAGGTTGTAGGTTTGAGTCTCCACCGGCAATACTACGACTGAGGTGTCCTTGAGCAAGGCACTGAACCCCCAACTGCTCCCTGGGCACCACAGATAAATGATGAACACTGCTGTGTGTGTGTGTGTGTGTTTCTGGAAAAAGGGGCCCGTTGTTAAAACTACTGCGAGAACCGCCCAAATATCCCTTGATGAGGGAAGCAATGCTTGAGTGTAAACAAATGCACTCCGGCTGAAAGGAGCCAAAGGAACCAAAGTCTAAACATCTCGAAAAAGGGAACGAAGCTGAACGCGTAACCCTTACCATACAGGATTTCAGAAAAGTGTGCAGAGACTTGCGTGCACACTTACCACTTTAAGAAGTACACAGAATGCAGCGTGCGTACCTACAGGTTCCTAAGCATCGCAGAGATTCTGAGCCACACGGGAGAGGCAAGCTCCAAACTTACAAACCTCTTTGGACGAGGGGAGCATCACCTGAGGCAGTAAAAAACAGGAAGAATTCTGTAACTACCACCTCCTCCCTTCCCACTGGATGTGACAGTGCATATAAGCGGTCAGGAGGCCCCTCAGGGTGACCTGGCCAACATTCATGAAATCTCCTGCAGAGCCGTGCCAGTTCTGATGATCAGCGAGGCTCCCACAGAAGCCCGTGATCTCGGCCGCCTAATACCAGAGCACGAGGCCGGAAGGACGGTGCTGACGGGTGTTAGTAGATGCCATAACTGAGCACTGTAAAAGAGACTCACTTAGAAAGTTAGTAGACATATGACCACCAACAATTCAACTCATAAGTATATACAGAAAAAGGGTTACATACTCACCCACCCTTCTGTAGTGGAACCCTGCTCACAGGGCGCCTCCTTACAGTCCGGACCATCAGTAAGGTGGTTACTATGAATATAGAACCAACCAAAAACATCATAGGTCCAGCATATGAGACTGTTATGAGATAAATTCTCCCCCACCTAACCTCGATCAGGTGGAGAGCTGGTGGTCGCAGCACCTGTGATCCCCACGAGCTCATTCTCCTCCGTGCCTCAACAGCGGCGGGTCCTGAGCCGCGGGAGACAGATGGCTGTCCCTCTTTCCTCGAAAAGAGAGACAAACGAGAGCGGAGCTTTTTCATGGAAAAACGCTCACAGTGCACGCAGATCGCCCCCTCAAGGACATCGCGCGCCTGCTCTTCGCCCAAACAAAAAACGCAAAGACTGTGTGTGTCATCCGGTGTCAAATAACGCTGACACGGATGCACGCACTGTCTAAACGCCTTGCTAGTGGAAGCCATGATAACAAAAGTAAAGATCGCTCTTACCGTGGTCGTTTCTCAGACGCACACTTCAAACAAAACAGTCCAATGAAGACGAAGAAGAAGATAAATGACGTGCTCTCCGGTCGCTTATTTATAGTCGCGCCGGTAGTGACATCAGACGCTGTCGCCGGCCATCGAGTTGGCGTTTTTTCAAAGTATGCTTCAGACACGGGTCACGACGAGGTGTTCCCCATAGTGTCCCTTCAGAGGACGCAGTTCGAAGTTCCCTTGAGGGGGAAGTACAGTTTCAGCATTGGCTGTGTGTTAAACGACGACGCTGACCGTCTCAGAGACAGAAGCAGATGCTGACCAGAGCTGCAGGTCACAGTACAACACACACACACACACACATCTGATGAATACCGCACCAGTCCAGCTCGTAAACACAGAAAACCACTTTCTAGGAGAACGTTAATATTTACTACTTTATGAATACACATGTTCAGTTTAAAAGCGAGGAGAAAATCACTATTAATAGTGTTTGTGATTTCAAACTTCAGTTGTTTTATAAACATGGCTAAATTCTGACTGTATTGCATTATTAAAAATTCTATTAAATTTTATTTGTATTTTTTTTTTTTTTTTTTTTTGTGAATTTAAGCTGTTAATATTTTTAAAGGAGTTTGATCAACTTAAGGGGAAAATAATGTTGGAATTGACAAGAGGGACATTTTTGTGAGCCGATTGCTATTTCAGACGTGAGGAGAACAATGAAACAAGACACTAAAACCGAACTTAAACAAACTCTTCAAGGTTTCTGCTTCAGTGAAAAATAGGAGAGGAGATCTGTGTGGATTCATTAGCAAATGGAATTGAACCATTCATTTGTCTTATCGTGATCCTGAAAGATCCTGAATTCACCATTAGCTGCAGTGTTTTCACTGGAGAGACCACACATGTCCACACTCGATCAGGCTTTAATAATCACACGTTTATTAAAGGTCCCGTTCTTCGTGATCCCATGTTTTAAACTTTAGTTAGTGTGTAATGTTGTTGTTAGAGTATAAATAATATCTGTAAAATTCTAAAGCTCAGTTCAATGCCAAGCGAGATATTTTATGTAACAGAATTCGCCTACATCCAACGCTGTTTAGCTTTGTTAACTAGATGTTAGGGCTGTGCAAAAAATCGAATGTGATTTTCATGTGCATCTCATCAGTAAAAACACTCCTGTGATTATAAATACATCTCCAGCACGTGCTCCTGCTCACCTGCTTCTCAAAACTAGCCCAATCGTGTAACACAGGAACCGCTGGCCCAATCAGAACTCGTTACGCATTTCTGAAGGAGGGACTTTATAGAACAAGGAAGTCATCAGCCCGTTTTTATGACAGTGAAAACAGCGGTATACAGATAGGTGAATTGTGTGAAAAATACTGTGTTTTTTTTACAAGCGAAACATGAACACATTATATTGCACACTGTAAACATAAACAAAGCTTCAAAAAAGTGTGAAAAACGGGACCTTTAAGATGGAAGAAAGCAGACTGGTTCGTCACTAAGGTTTGGTTTGAAGTACACTTGTGTTTAGAGTGAAATCATGAACTGAATATATTTATATTTATTTTTTATTTTTTATGGATCTCATTATGTAGTTATCTGCGCTCTCTAATCGCTGATTGGATGCCTGCTAATGAAATGTGGACTAAAAGGTGAATCTCTGTATCTGATTGGCTGTTGCACTGCAGCGTGTCACTGCATTTCAGATGGAGGACAGATTCTAGTCTATTACTTGACGTTCTCAGGAAGAGATTAAGTGGTTTATAGTTGGTCACATTTAGTTTACTTTGTGGGATCATCTCTCTCTCTCTCTCTCTCTCTCTATGACCATGAAATAAAATAAACAATTGCTGATATTTCTTTACACACTGTGTTTTGTTATGGTCTGGATTTGATCACTTAGCCTCCACTCACTGGCCATTATTTCTATGGTCTGTTAAAAGGTTTATTCTCGCTTGACAACTACCCTCATTTCTAAATGTTAATTATTCAGTATCATTAATATTTAACAAATCCTGCGGGACAGCACTAATAGAGCTCAGAGAGATTTCCCCCTGTGGTTCATAACTAAGTGTCTGTTCACTATTACAGATGCCCTAATCTTTGTCTGTCATGATGTGAAATTAAATCTGTCGGTGGATAAATTGATCATTTTCAGTGGTGCTTATCTAGCATCACTGTTATACAGCTTAATATTTCGGTGATATACTGTGCCTCTAACAGTAGGTATTAAACACGTAAAAATGCTGTCGCAATGATCACTCTTTGTCTTTCAATATAAATGTCATTTCTTTTCAGAAACGTACTGTTACATAATGTGTCCTACTGGTGACATTTAAAGGAAAAATTGTGTCATTATAGATAGACTGCTTGATAATGTCACGGAGAAAACACTTGTAGTATTCATTAATTTTCAGGTGACTATTCGTTAGCGTTTCTGGCCCTAACCCTCCAGCGGTCCTTACATGACCTCTGACCTCCGGGATGAACTCAAGTCAAGTGCAGCAGAGCAGAATGGTTTGTGTCTCTTCACATCGTAATAACACGGTGTCAATGATGGTGTTTATTCAGGGCGACCTCATGCCGATCTCTGCAGGGCGTTATAACATAGACCACACCATCAGGAAATCAGTGACCCTACAGACCGCAAACACATTCCACTGACAATCAGCTGCAGAACATTCTACGCTTCTTCATCTCAACATTTATATGACATAATAACTCATATTTCTGAGTTAAAAAAAGGGTTTAATCAGCAATGTACTGGATGCTGAAAAGCATCTTTGTATGAGAGGATTGGTGACATGAGTGACAGTAGGACTTGTGTTTACTGTAATGTTGTGACACCTGCCTTTAACAACACTTTTAATGCTATATATAGAAATTAAGAGACCAGAGACCTTCACTTGTCAATGAGCCATGTGTATTACACCACAAATCACCATACAGTCAGTAAAACTACAATGTGCATAGTTATTCAGTTGCAAGGGAGACATTGAATACTCCAGACAATCATAGTGGCGTCTTTTGCTACCACAAACTCAGTCTTAGGGATAGTAGGAGCAAGATGAAACAGTACTTAAGTGCATTGTTGATGAGGACACATCTGCCTGGAACCATACGAACTGTAGCTTGTAAAATGAACAATGGATGACAAAGATGTTGTTGGCAAACCAAAGACAATTAATCCTCTTTTTGATCAAGGTCCTAGTTAGAATTGAGCTGCCTCCATATAACCAAAGTACAAACAGGAGTACTTACATTTGAGTTTAAGAACCTCAGGTAACTCAAATCAGGGCCAAAAATACAAGAAAGCAAGTTTCGCCATGTGGTTAACACATCCTTCCGACCTCATACTTCTTCTCTTATCCTTTTTATGTTACCGGGCATCTCACTGGCTAGAGTGCCCCTAGTGACAGGATTAGATACTGCATGAATAGAACGCTAATGGGACCAATGTAACTGTGAAACTGTTACAATGTGCACTAATGAATCATTCACAATTAGACCACAGAGTTGTATCCATAAAGGAAAACAGCCTATTTTAATGCATATTGACTCTCATATCTGAATCGACTTTTTTTTTTACCCAATAAAGTAGGACTTATGTACATCTTTAAATGTCATTTCATGATTACAAGTACTTATGATGAACTAAACTTGTCACATATTTAAATATACTTTCAATTACACATTTTATATTTTCCAATATAGAGCATTTAAAGTCCACCAACTTTAAATGTAATATCGAAAAACCCACTAAAGTTAAAATGATAATCAAGTTGTTTATGTGTGGTTTAGTATGATATAAAGCATATCAAAATAAGTGTCATTCTTTAACACACAACAAAAGATTCACATGTTTTAATATGACACCATTTACACTGTTTAAAAGTCTAACTAAGTGTTTTTAGAAACACGGTCATGAATGTGTGTCTCTTTGTCATGTATTTAAATAGATTACATACTGCAATTTAGTACATTTAAAATATTCTAACTTTTAATGTAATATTTAATGACACTACAGGTAAAATGATGAAGTACAACTTTAAAGTACATTTAAGGATTAAAAAAAAAGTGCACTTAAATGTGCTCAGACTCGTAAAAGTGTTTTTCTTTAAGTCTTTAAAGGGATAATACACCCCAAAATGACAATTGTGTCATTAATCACTTACCCCATGTAGTTTCAAACCCGTAAAAGCTTCGTTCATCTTCAGAACACAATTCAAAGGGGGGGGGGGGGGGGGGGGGGGGTGAAATGCTATTTCATGCATACTGAGTTTTTGACACTGTTAAAGAGTTGGATTCCCATGCTAGACATGGACAAAGTTTCAAAAATTAAGTTGTACGTTTGAAGGAGTATTTCTGTTCCAAAACGTTAGATGGAGCGGAATTTCCTTATATGGGTCCTGAGGCACTTCTGCCGGAAGAGCGCGCGCTCCCGTATAGCAAAGCACTGAGAGCACAACAGACTTCACTGATCAGAGCGAGAGTGTCGCCAAATGTCACAAAAGAAGTGTGTTTTTGGTTGCCAGGGCAAGACAACCCTGCACAGATTACCAAAAGAGAAACAGCATTAAGGGACCAGTGGATGGAGTTTATTTTTACAGAGCATCAACGGAGTTGTGCAAGTGTTTGTGTTTGTTCCCTGCATTTCGAAGATGCTTGTTTTACAAACAAGGCCCAGTTTGACGACTGATTTGCGTATCGTTTATTTCTTAAGGATAATGCAATCCCAATGAAAAAGGGTCACGATCGTGTGTTGGAACCACAGGCGGTGAGTAAAACTGCTTCAAATATCTCTGTGTTGTTAACTTAGCTATCAGCGCGTAAGCACATCAAGTAAACAACATGCGATGTTGTCATCAAACTGCACTTTCCACATGTACAGCTTAAAAAAAAAAAAAAAAAAAAAAAAGACGACATAAAGTGGAACTTATTCATTTTCCAAAACCGCTAAGCAAATATATACAGTTTCAGTACATACCACATAGAGACGTCGTTGATGATGCTGCTCGGGATCTGATTCTGGATCATAAATATACGCTGAATCTGACTGTTAGCCATGGTTTGTTTTGGATGATGGGTTTTCCCTCACGGTAATGTCACAGCTTCCACATCCTCTCAACCCAAAAGCCTACTGGCGCTCGTGATTCTTTAGCTCCGCCCACACGTCACGCCTCCAGCCGCTCGTGTTTTTCCGGGAAAAATCAGTACAGACTATCTTTCTCTTATGAATATAATAAAACTAAAGACTTTTTGGAGTTATGAAGGATGCAGTACTACTCTATAGGTACTCAAGATTAACAGGAGATTGAGTGAAAACGAGCATTTCACCCCCCCTTTAAGATATTTTAGATGGAAACCGGGAGGCTAGTGACTGTCCCATAGACTGCCAAGTAAGTTACACTGTCAAAGTCCAGAAAAGTATGAAAGATGTTGTAAGAATAGTCCATCTGCCATCAGTGGATAACAGTCTGCTCTGTGTCTGTCCACATCAGTCAATGGAGAGTATTCTCATCGCTTCATATCATTACAGTTGATCCACTCATGCCAGATGGACTATTCTGAAGATGCTTTCATACTTTCCTGGACCTTGACAGTGTAACTTATCTGGCAGTCTATGGGACAGACACAAGCCTCCCTATTTTCATCCAGAATATCTTAAATTGTGTTCTGAAGACGGACAAAGCTTTTATGGGTTTAGAATGACATGGGCATGGGGTGGAGTATCCCTTTAAGTGGCATTTTACTTCATATTGTATTATCAACCAGTTTCTAAATATAAAAATACACTATAAAAGCAGATTCCAAGCACATTTAACTGTCACGACATCTACGTAGGTCATACTAACTTGTCAAATCCTCTGGTGATCTTTGTTCACTTACTGTTGAAGTTTGAGTTCATCAAACGATTCAGATCGAGACGTGTCGTCTGAAGCTCTGAGCTGTTATAACCAGGAGTCGAGGGCGGATGTCAAACATGTCGACTGCGGTGTGAAGAGACGACGCTCGGTGGAGCTGATGAACTGCTGGTGAGGAGGACGAGGGACATGTCACTTATGCGCTGGATCAAACCCACTTCTTTCCTCTCTGAGCTAATGGAACTGTCATCTTTCCTCCAGCCGATAACGATCTGCTTTATATCCCGCACAAACCGGCCGTCTCTCTCTCTGCTCTGGTCATGCAGGACAGCAGATGTTTGGGGAGGTTAGGGACTGATATCTGCCCTGTTCTCGCTCAAGGTTATTATACAGGCTCTTCATTATCCCTGCTGTTTGATAAGGACAGCGTCACTGCTCCCATCGATTCCATCGGCACGGTTTAGTGATTTGACAACTTCAACTTCATGATGTTTAGTTCCAGCATAGCCAAATCCACCCACATCACTTTAATGTCATGCACATCCTGGCAACCTTTCCACAACTCACATGCACACACTCACATTTTCTTTAAGAAAATGTATAAATATTAGTGACCATAAATTAAGAATGACTTCTTGAGCATGCGCCAACAACACCATGGCGTCTGCAACACATATCTAAAAACACGCAGCATAGAGAGTTAGGTCCATGTGTTCTTCATGGAGAAGCAGTCAATGGATGAATCAGTCTGTATAACTAGCATGGCTATATTATTATTCTTATTGCTATTTTTAACAATTATTAAACAACTATTTTAGATGTAAATGTTTTATAGTTTCATTCAATAAAATATCATACAACTATTTCATATTTGCCAATATAGGATTGTAATTATATACACGTCTGAATGCATTCAATGAACATGTAAAAAGTACACTACTAATACTGAATTAACTTTAAGTCATAGTAAAATGTATGTGTGGGTGCTTTACTTAAACAAATAAATTAAAAAAAAACTTTTAGTGAAATCAAGGTAATGTTGTAACCTTACACAACAATAATGTGTGTGACAGTTGTACATTTTAATACATTTGGATGCAGGGTGAAAAAAGAAAGTGAACCCTTGAATTTACCAACCCTTTTAAATTTAGCTTCAATTTTATTTTTAATTTTATTATATGTCTTTTTTAACATCCCCTTATTGTATAGTTGTATCTACATTTTATATTTTGATCTAGATTTAGGCTTTAATGTAAATGTTATCTGTGCGCACCGGGTCTGAGAGTAACAGTAAATTTGGATTCTCTGTATGTACTGTACATGTGGAAGAACTGACAATAAAGCAGACTTGAACTTGAATCCCACTTCATGACAGAGACTAAAGTGACACATCTGTTGTGTAAATCCATAAACCAGCAGACAGTATAGATAGTGAAGTAAACTCAGTCTGTTTTCTCAAGGACTCTGTCAGGAAACTTTCTAGAGGAAAACAGCATCTTCATTTCACATCCACTATGCTCTTCTTGAATACTTGCTCCGCTGGAAGCTTGGTGTTCACCACCGGTTCTTCCTCATCTTATGTACTGTAAACATCTTTGGGAGTTTTATACTCAGCTGCATATACAGTAAGAAAGCTGGTGATTATTCACACACTTCCCTAGTTTATATAAAACAAATCAACATTATGGTTTGCCTAGTAGGGTTAATTTGGCTGAAATCAAACTGGAAAGATTTATTTTGCTGTTGAACATTCATTCTCTCTCTCTCTCTCTCTCTCTCTCTCTCTCTCTCTCTCTCTGTCTCTCTCTCTTCTCTCTCTCTCTCATACGGTATATAATCGGATTTATAGTTTGTGAGGAGCCCATTTCTTGGTTATCAGCAGAGTTGAGGAAAGTTTCACAGGTTACAGCAACTCCATGAACAGGTGAAAAGGTGCTCATGTGCGCTGGTCCTGAAAACCCCACATTTTTCTCAATCTTTTTTTCAATATTTATCATCTGGATGCCATTATCTATCTTCCTGCTGTTTTCCTTTCTGAAATAAACAGCAGATAAGTGGATACTGCAGCCGGTAAGCCAGAGCTGTTCCCTTCGATAATGAAAACAATTACATATGACTGAAAGACAGACAGAGACAGACTGACAGGCGCAAAGAATAAGAGACTTAGGATTTAAAAATACGTGTGCTTGTAGGTTCACTAATTACATGGGCACTATGACGTAATCATGTGCAGATTCATAACAAGACTGAATACACAGCACAACTTAGACTACTGTCATTATAATACACTTATATGATGTATTTTGTTCATTTTAGAGCGTGATGACACTGTGTGATATCCATTGAATGGGAAAGAGCATTAGAATATCAACTTAAAGTAGTATTAAATTACCTGTAGGCATGTTGGAGATCACAGATTTCTATGCAGACTAAATATATTTAACTCAAGACATTGAATTATATATACACTCACATAAAATAATTATTAGGAACACCAGACTAATATTGTGTTTGACCCCCTTTCTCCTTCAGAACTGCTTTAATTCTATGTGGCATTGATTCAACAAGGTGCTGAAAGCATTCTTTAGAGATGTTGGCCCATATTGATAGGATAGCATCTTGCAGTTGATGGAGATTTGTGGGATGCACATCCAGGACACGAAGCTCCCGTTCCACCACATCCCAAAGATGCTCTACTGGGTTGAGATCTGGTGACTGTGGGGCTATTTTAGTACAGTGAACTCATTGTCATGTTCAAGAAACCAATCATCAGAGACTCATCAGACCAGGCAACATTTCTCCAGTCTTCAACTGTCCAATTTTGGTGAGGTCGTGTAAACTGTAGCATCTTTTTCCTATTTGTAGTGGAGATAAGTGGTACCTGGTGGGGTCTTCTGCTGTTGTAGCCCATCCGTCTCAAGGTTGTGTGTGCCGTGGCTTCACAAATGCTTTGCTGCATACCTCGGTTGTAACGAGTGGTTATTTCAGTCAAAGTTGCTCTTCTATCAGCTTGAATCAGTCGGCCCATTCTCCCCTGACCTCTAGCATCAACAAGGCATTTTCTCCCACAGGACTGACACATACTGGATGTTTTTCCCTTTTCACACCATTCTTTGTAAACACTAGAAATGGTTGCCCATGAAAATCCCTTCTGGCACCAACAACCATGCCACGCTCAAAATTGCTTAAATCACCTTTCTTTCCCATTCTGACACTCAGTTTGGATTTCAGGAGATTGTCTTGACCATGACCACACCCCTAAATACATTGAAGCAACTGGCATGTGATTGGTTGATTAGATAATTGCATTAATGGGACATTGAAAAGGGTGTTCCTAATAATCCTTTAGATCAGTGTGTGTGTGTGTGTGTATATAATGCATATATAATGAATGTGAAGCATTTCAATCATTTATATTGATACCAAATAATTAGACCAGGAAGGATTTCTTAACCTGTGGCTCCGTCATTAGTATTACAGGATTCTCCTGTCATTGACGTTTACATAAATATTATTTAGAAATTACTGTACGTAAATCTCCTTGCAGCATCAGACATGTATTAAATTTGGTGTGTTAATTTAAATTGACCTGTTTGTCAAGGCTACCGAGTTTTGTGAGGTTTGGCCATTGTGCTTTCAAGAAATAGGATTAATAGTCATCATAGCCCACACCCCTAAACAACGGTCATTAAACATTAAATTAATCTAAATACTTTGACCCCTTGGAATCTGAAGCAGAACAAGCATATGTACTGATATGAGCGTGATGGAAGTAGAAATAAGTATTTAATATAACATTATTTGTGGATGTTTGAATTACATTCAAAAGGCCTTGAAGAATGAAAGCATAAGCGTGTTAGGATAGAAAATGATTATTATTGACTAGTGTCAGATACTGAGTGTAAGAAGGCAAAGAATAATGAGCATTAACTTCACAGAAATCTGACTAGATCTACACTGAAAATAAGTTATAAAAACAAAAGAAATCAGTGGAAAGTCCTCAACATGACAGAAAAAAGTGTTTGTGTGTGTGTGTAGGAGGGTAACAAAGGCTGCTGTGAATGCGTCAAGGAGAGATGGATGATTGACTACTGTTAATCAGTGTTGTGAAGATCCCACACAAACACACACCACCATTTACCTGCTTCACATCTACACACACACACACTCCGTTTAAACTGTATGATTAAAAATAATGGTTTGGGATAATGAATCGGCTGTTGAAAACGCATGGACGAATGTTGGGGAGACATGATGATGGCTGGTTCAGAGCCTGTTGTTTAGATCCTGGGGTAGCAATATATGAGTTCTTGAAAGTTTAGCAGTGCACTTTCAAGTCAAATGCAATTAAAAAAATAAAAATAAATGTTGCATTACTGAATGTTTAGTTTGCCATTTCCAAACGACCGAAGAGCAGATTATTAGAACATCAGAACATTGTAAAATGTATCTATGCTGCGTGTTTCATTATTTTTAAAGAATTATTGCTTTAAACTGGTTAATTATAATACAATGTACTCCTTGCACACATCTGTTGAGTGTGTGTTTGTTTTCTCCCATCTATAGAGGGCAGTGTTGTCCTTCATCTCCTCGACTCCTGCACCTCCTCCCGCTCTTTTTCTCCTTTAGCCCCATGCCATATTCAAATGCAACTTGATTAGATTTGTGCCCTTCCTCTAAAGAGGGATAACAGCGTGGGGGTGGGGGGTGGGGTAGGACAAACATGAAAATGAAAACTGAAAATATCAGGAGGAGGGAATGAAAGAGCAAATAAACAACCAAATGTTGAAAAGATTACAAATATCCTGAATTCAACAGAAAATGAGACAGTGAGAGAGGTGGGTTGTTGTTTAGAAACTTTGCTTATTATTTGATGTTATATTACACTATATTATAATTCTTATGAAAGTATTAAAAAGCAGAACAGTTTTCATGAGACTTTGATTTAAGGGAAAGAAAATATTATTAGCTCAGTCGAAACAATAAAAACCACTGAAAGGCAATGAAACTTAGTACCACAATTATGGAACTTGGTCTTTTCTGACAATAATAAATAAATAAATAAATAAATAAATAAATAAATAAATAATAAAACTAGCAATAAGTAATGATTCTAAAGCATGTATTATTCTTAGTTCATTTTAATTTTAATTTTAATTAAAGAAGTTATATCAATTAATATTTTTAATGGATTTGTGCTAACACGAACTAACAGTGAACTGTTGTTTTTATTAAAGAAATACCATTAACCCCACCAAAAAATAAAAAATAAAACTCAGAATAAGATTAGGATTAGTTTTTTTCTTCATCAGGTTTGTAGAAATGTAGCACTGCATCAGTGTCTCATTAATGGATGCTCTGCAGTGAATGGGTGCCGTCAGAATGAAAATCCAAACAGCTGATAAAAACATCCCAATAATCCACAGCACTCCAGTCCATCAGTGAACATCTGGAGAAGACAAAAGATGAAACACATCCAGCATTAATAACACTTCCTCCAGTGAAAAAGTTTATCTGCTGTTGTCTCTCACATATTAGTTTGAACTGTTGCCATCTGGTCGACGCTACAGAGCACTGAGCACTAGAACGACCAGACACAGGAACAGTTTCTTCCCTCAGGCAATCCATCTTATGAACAGCTGACAATAATGGCGAACACACTACACTTTATATTTATATACACACACACTTTATTTATCTAACACACATACTTAGTATACACTTAAATCTTGCACACAATATATATGTACATACATAACTTCACTTTGTAATATACCTGCCTACAAATGTCATTTGTATATTGTCATTCACTGTCTACATATTTGTATTTTTTATTCTTTTATTATGTGTTCTATGTTTTGTCGCTGTCATTCTGTTGTACTGCGGAGCTTCTGTCACGAAAACAAATTCCTCGTATGTGTAAACATACCTGGCAATAAAAGCTCATTCTGATTCTGATTCTGATTCTGATCTGTTTAAACGCTGCTTGATCTGTGCAGATTTCTCTCCTGATTCAGACCAGAACACTTTTTCACTGGAGGAAATGTTATTATGGATTATGGACTCATATTTGAATTAAAAACATATTAATGCTGGAGTTGTTTCAGGTTTTGTCTTCTCCAGATGCTAACTGATGGACTGGAGTGCTGTGGATTACTTGTCAAGTCAAGTTATCTTTATTTAAATAGTGCTTTTAACAATACAGATTGTAACAGAGCAACTGAACAGCATTAAACAGGAAAATAGTGTGTCAATAAAGCATAAAGACATTTCATCATTGAATTCAGTGATGTCATCATCCAGCTCAGTTTAAATAGTATATGTGCAATCAAGTCAATGATATCGCTGTAGATGAAGTGACCCCAACTAAGCAAGCCAGAGGCGACAGCGGCAAGGAACCGAAACTCCATCGGTGACAGAAAGGAGAAAAAAACCTTGGGAGAAACCAGGCTCAGTTGGGGGACCAGTTCTCCTCTGACCAGACGAAACCAGTAGTTCAATTCCAGACTGCAGCAAAGTCAGATTATGCAGAAGAATCATCTGTTTCCTGTGGTCTTGTCCTGGTGGTCCTCTGAGACAAGGTATTTACAGGGGATCTGTATCTGGGCTCTAGTTGTCCTGGTCTCCGCTGTCTTTCAGGGCAGTAGAGGTCCTTTCTAGGTGCTGATCCACCATCTGGTCTGGATTCGTACTGGATCCGGGTGACTGCAGTGACCCTCTGATCTGGACACAGACTGGATCTGGTGGCTACGGTGACCTCGGAATAAGAGAGAAACAGACTAATATTAGCGTAGATGCCATTCTTCTAATGATGTAGCAAGTACATCGGGTGTTATGGGAAGTGTTCCCGGTTCCGGTTTACCTAATTAATGCAGCCTAAAAATATATTCTTGAGATGGACAAATGCAGTTTTACTAATACTACAAATGTGGCTTTCTAAGGAAAGATTGTTATCAAATAGCACACCTAGGTTCTTAACTGATGATGAAGAATTGACAGAGCAGCCATCAAAGTCTTAGACAGCTTTCTAGGTTATTAACCGTTTTTTATTTTTTATTTTTTTATTTTTTTTATTATTATTTTGTTTTATTTATTATTATTATTATTATTATTATTATTATTATTTTTTTATTTAGCAGTAAGAAATGAATACTAATTCAGGTTTTTATATCAACAATGCATTTTGTTATTTTCTTTCAAATTGGTATGTTCCGGGCCTCAAAGAAATATAGAGCTGAGTATCATCAGCTTAACAGTGAAAGCTAACACCGTGTTTCCTGATGATATCTCCCAAGGGATTACATGTAAAGTGTGAGGAGTAACGGCCCTAGTACTGAGCCTTGAGGTACTCCATACTGCACTTGTGTTCGATATGATACATCTTTATTCACTGCTGAATCCATTTCTACAAATCTGATGAAGAAACAAAGTCACCTACATCACTTGAGAGTGAGCACATTTTCAGCAATAACTAGTTATTTATTTAGTGTATATATTATAATAAAAATAACACATACAAAAGATGGAGTTTATATGTATTTGCATGCGGTATGTTTTTGTAAATCAAAGTGCTGACAACAGTAAAAAAAATTCAAATGTATTTCTAATCATACTTCGTCATGAACTGTTGACATTATCATTCTATGCTAATTAAAGTTCCTGTGCCTATTAATATTCATGAGATGAATTTCATTGTCAAAAGCAGTCCGTCACCCACAACTTGCTCATGGTGACGGCGGATCTTCTCTCTGTCTCTCGTACTCCAGGCACGTTATATCTCACCGCTGACTTTTGATCTTATAAACAATTCATCATTTAGCACAACAACTGCTCTCGTCTGTAAACACACAGCATCTGTGTGACTCTGACAGACAGGCACCTGGGTAGAGCGGCTCAGCCTGCGGCAAATGTGTCTTCGTTTCGCGACAGCTTCAGCACTTCCTTTGGGCCAAACTTGCCATCGCTCCAGAACCCGGAGCTTGTCGTGGCTGCCAGCTGCGGAGGCAGAGGTCGAGGGGCAAAGGTCATGCACGTCAGCACCAATCGTCGCCTGCGGTGGAGGCCGTCAGGGTCTCGCGCATCTGTTGCAAGGAAAGCAGCTCCTCATGTGTGTCTTTTGGTAACAGCGTTCACACGAGTGGTTCTTCCCTCGGGCGACTCGATGAGAATATTACACAAGCTCTTTCACATTCACTTTATTAGTTTCCCCACAGTAAAGGAGTCTTATTGGGTCTCTGGCGATTCTGTGCAGGGAAAGCTCTCTACTTACCATTCAGGCCTTGTGTCAGATGTGCAGATGAGTCCACAGAAACAAAACACATACAAACTTGCTTTTATATGAAATCAACAGCTGCTCCCGACATAGTTTGTACATGGAGTATGAATGTTATTACAGTAGACTGCAAAATATCAAAGCACTGCAAAGAAAGCAGCAGCAGCACATACTTTCAACATAGAATTGTTCTTCACTTGCTCAGTTTTCAAATGAAAACTACACCATGAATCATTGTTAGAGATAAAAGAGAAGCCTTAAAATCTACTTTAATTTAATTTCTATTGAAATGTGTATGTCATGCATATAGACATACTTTAAAAGTATACTTAAGTGTGTCTGTCTTTAGGTGGCCTTTTATTTAATTACATTTATATTATGTTAAAGTACAATGTAAAAAAAAAAAAAAAACTTTTTTAAGGGTTAAAGTACACTACATGTGCACACTTAATACAATTAAGCACACTTCTAGTTTACAAGGGGTGCTAATGCAATTGCTCTAAAAATTGCTGTTAAACATAAGTCATGATTTGTTTTTGACTATCTATTATAATTTTACAGTTCATACAGAAAATATGAACGTTCCCAAATAGCAAAGCTGCACCAGTACAGAACCGCATTTTCACGTTGGACGTTTTTATAGATATATTGGCACACTGATGAATATATGTAAAACGGCCTGTGGAGCTTCAATATGAGAGTCAGTTTGGATCTGGAGGGATTCTGTGGGGACGAAAGCTCTCAGATCCCTTGCCATGTGTTTATCAACCCTATTACGCATAGGAATAGACTCAGAGCCGCTATCTTGGCAAAGGATGCCAGTTTACTATGGGTGCCAATATTTGTGGAGGAGAATAATAATAATACAAAGTAATTTCATCCATGCATCTCAGGCAGTGTATATTAAAGGAATAGTTCCTTGGAGTGGATCCTATGTAGTAAATGATTGCCATCAGAATGAGAGTCTAAACAGCTGATAAAAACAACAGTTAACATCTGGAGAAGACAAAAGAAACAAATCCATCCGAGGATCCATTGATGAGCAAGAGATGGAACGTTTCATTTCTCCAAATCTGTTCCAGTACATGGAAAAGCAATAGAAAGCAGCGCAGTGGAACACAAAAGTGCATTCTATTTGAACGGCCCTTTTAGATTTCTGTATAGTTGGGTGACTATGGCACTATAGTTACTCTGCTAGGACGGCTGCGTGAACTTATCTAATGAATCACATTCACACATTTAGAAGTGGCTCAAACGAACAGATTCTTTCCTTTTCTGCATGTTTGGTCTTTGATTCACTGAAGCATGTGTTGGTGTCCCGCGCTGCATCACTCCAGCTGTCTGCTTCCCCTTGTGTTCAGTCCCAACGTCAGATGGAGGGATTGTTTCCTCTGATGGTGGCACATGGATAAAATATGTCTGTACATATCACTCCTGACAGTCCATAGATCATAAAGAATGAGGGAGAGAGACAGGTATGAAGAGTTTCCCGCTCCTTCTCTGAGGTTAATGGATGCCTCATGAGACATCTGTCTTTTTTTGTGAGTGGCCAATATGTGAACATGCGCACAGTCAAACTAGGATAGTGTTTATGGTCCTTCTTCAGTGTGAATGATATATTTAGTGTGGTGTGAATGGAAAAGGCTGTACAGTGTGTTCAGCTGTCTCACAGGCCTGTGTAAAAGTGTTCAGTTCATTTATGACACTAATTCAGCTGTTAGAGAATGAACAGAGGAATCAAGATGTTGATCAGTTAACCACCAGACCCTCCTCTCCACCCTGATGGAGATGGGCATCTCAGGAAACACACTTCAGCGGTTCAAGTCTTACCTCTCAGGTTGGTCTTTCACAGTCCTTCAATGTTAAAATGACAATATAAGGGAACAAAAAATAAATAAATAAATAAATAATATGAATAAATAATACAATTCATATGTTTTGTGCGTGTATGGATTGGATGTAATTTTCTGCTTTTCATTGTTTCCACACAAACCTTTATGAAAAAAGCCTCAAACGCATTCAGAGGCATCAATCAGCAAAGTTCATTAACCTTTATGGACGGCCGCTGACTCACTGCCAGATCAACCCAATGTGCTAATAATGAACATTTAGACGCTAGATGCTAATGGCTGAGGAAGGAAAACCTTTTTTTCTGATCTGTTACCTAGATAGAGAAATAGAGATAGAGAAAGAGATACCGAAAGATAAGGTTTGAAAGCGAAAAAAAAACAAGGGTTCGATTAACAGCTAAATGGGAAATGAGAAACCGGTTTCATCCTGCATCTCACTAATAGCAAAATACACATACAACACCATTAGTTTCTTTTTTGGAAAAAATGGCACATTCATGGCAAAAAAATATTTTCTCACTTAGAATTTTTGTCTTGTTTTCAAGTATAAATACATAAATGTTATTCAAAGCATTGACCTTAAAGGTAAAATGACTTAAAATAAATAATAATAATAATAATAATAATAATAATAATAATAATAATAATAATAATAATAATTTATTTTTTTCAACAAGCAATAAATATCTGCAAATAGTGCAAAAAATAATAATAATGAAAAACAATAATAATAATTGTGTAGTCTTTGAATTCAGTTTTTTCTTCATACCCCATTGGCAGATACATTTTCTTGTTTTAAACAAACAATTTTTTTTTTTTGCGGTATTGAATATGATCAGTCAAAGTAATCTGAGACAAAACAAGGACCAGTCATATTCAAGTATTCCAGTATTCTGTGTAATTATCTGTCATAACATCCGGCTGACTGTACATTATCCCTTATATGCATATACAAAAACCATTTTAAAGGTTTGTCACCAAATACAGAATCAGAATCAGAAATCAGAATCAGAAAGAGCTTTATTGCCAAGTATGCTTACGCATACAAGGAATTTGTTTTAGTGACATAAGCTTCCAGTACACAGAGACAACAACACACACACACACACACAAAAAAAAAAAAAAAAAAAAAAAAAAAAAAAAGATATTTACAAATTGGCAAATAAATAAGTGTATAAACAATTGTGCTATAAATTATAATGGAATAGGATTGGGTGAGATGCAGGAATGTTCTAGGATGGAGGGTTAACAAATAAATATAAGGATATTGCACGTTTGTAAGCATAAGCAGGGAACATTTAACTGTTCATGAGGTAGATTGCCTGGGGGAAGAAACTGTTCTTGTGCCTTGCTGTTCTGGTGTTTGCGGCTCTGAGGCGCCGGCCAGATGGCAAAAGTTCAAAGATGGGGTGACTTGGATGTGAGGGATCCAGAGTGATTTTCTGAGCCCTTTTCCTCACTCTGGATGTATACAGTTCTTGAAGGGTGGGCAGGGGAGCACCAATAATCCTTTCAGCTGGCCGAACAGTTCTCTGTAGTCTTCTGATGTCTGATTTTGTTGCTGAAC
Organism: Carassius gibelio; assembly: GCF_023724105.1. Taxonomy (NCBI): domain Eukaryota; kingdom Metazoa; phylum Chordata; class Actinopteri; order Cypriniformes; family Cyprinidae; genus Carassius; species Carassius gibelio. The sequence goes on along the minus strand of NC_068402.1, from coordinate 40,610,812 downwards.
CAAACCAGACAGTTATAGAAGTACAGAGGACAGACTCAATGATGGCCGAGTAGAACTGTTTTAGCAGCTCCTGTGGCAGGTTAAACTTCCTCAGCTGGAGAAGGAAATACAACCTTTGCTGGGCCTTTTTAACAATGGAGTCAATGTGAATGTCCCACTTCAGGTCCTGAGAGATGGTGGTTCCCAGGAACCTGAATGACTCCACTGCAGTCACAGTGCTGTTCATGATGGTGAGTGGGGAAAGTGCAGGTGGGTTTCTCCTAAAGTCCACGATCATTTCCACTGTTTTGAGTGTGTTCAGCTCCAGGTTGTTAAGACTGCACCAGACAGCCAGCTGCTCAACCTCTTGTCTGTAAGCAGACTCATCACTGTCCTGGATGAGGCCGATGACTGTAGTGTCGTCTGCAAACTTTAGGAGCTTGACAGAGGGGTCTTTAGAGGTGCAGTCGTTGGTGTACAGGGAGAAGAGCAGAGGGGAGAGAACGCAGCCCTGGGGGACACCAGTGTTGGTGGAGCAGCTGTTTGATGTGAATTTCCCCAGTCTCACTAACTGTTGCCTATCTGTCAGAAAGCTGGTGATCCACTGACAGATAGAGCTAGGAACAGAGAGCTGGGTCAGTTTGGTCTGAAGGGCTGTTGGGATGATGGTGTTGAATGCCGAACTAAACTCCACAAATAGGATCCTCACATAAGTCCCTGTTTTGTCCAGATGTTGCAGGATGAAGTGCAATCCCATGTTGATTGCATCATCCACGGACCTGTTTGCTCGGTAAGCAAACTGGAGGGAGTCCAGTAAGCGTCCAGTGATGTCCTTCAGATAAGCCAGAACCAGTTTTTCAAACGACTTCATGACGACAGACGTTAGAGCCACAGGTCTGTAGTCGTTAAGTTCTGCTATCTTGGGTTTCTTTGGGATGGGGATGATGGTGGAGCGTTTGAAGCAGGAAGGCACTTCACACAACTCCAGGGATCTGTTGAAGATCTGTGAAAAGATGTGGGCCAGCTGGTCAGCACAGATTTTCAGTGTTTTTACTTATATAATTAGCTGACAAACCCAATGATACAAACCAAACCGTGAGACATTTGAACCATTGCACTCTTGCTCTGTGTATATATAGACAGTGCAGCCAATCATGGATGAACACACTCCAGACACCTTCCTCGAGACTCGAGCCCTGCAGTCCGGCCTCTGATTTATACAACCACTTTCCCATTTAACATTTCACTGCTGCTTCTGTTATGACTCAACATTTCATACATTATGACCAGTTTTTATAGAAAGTAATTGGTATCGCACAGTAATTTCTCTCATAATTGCTTGCAATTTAGAGTTATTACTATTATACGTGAAACTATTATAATAACAAAAACTAGCAGAGAAATAATTGTTTAATTCAAACAAATGAATAAATAATAAATAAATAAAGATTTGTGCATTAATCTGGGGAAAATAAGTCACTAAACAAAGTCTATATATCTAAATGACTTTAGTTTTCATATTTTCAGTCTGTGTTGGACAGTGTGGTGTCTTTAACCCTATACACAGCTGTATCGTTTCATTTACACATTTCTAAGGCTGATTGATAGTTCAGAGTGTTTTGTCCAGTCAAATCTCTTCTAGTGTAACTGTACAAGCGTCCAGCTTCAGCTCGTGTCTGATTGTGATCAAGTAAAGGTCAGAATAAGGTCAGTAATATCTCCAGATGACCTCTTACTGGACTGAAGCAGCTCAGCTTTACTTGATTCTCCATCAATCATGTTTTAGAGTCTCAAATCTGATCCTCAGGATCTTTTGAGGATCGTTTGTTTCCAGAAGCTTTACATTCACTGTTCCTCAGCGGAGGAATGATCTTCACAAGCCTCCAGAACATCTCACATCTTCTGAGGAGCCTTGATTTCTTCAGCTCTCTGTCACTGTGTTATATGTGCGGATCACTTACATCTCATCTCACTGACACACATCACTGCAGATATAGAGCACAGACTCATGTTTAGATGATTTTATGTCAGTATCTACTGCACTTTTATAAAGATCTCACTGATTTAGATAACAAACAGCACATTTTCTGCATAAATAATTCACATTCATTTTTGCTCAGTTTGAGTCTTTGAATTAAACTGAGCTGCTATTACTCCATATTCAAACAATTCAAACCATATCAGACTACATAAGCCACAAAAGCCTGGAAGAGCAAATATGACACTCGACAAAACACACATATGCAAACTTAGATTTACATTTAGTCATTTAGCAGGCGCTTTCATCCAAAGAAACTTACAAACGAGGACAATAAAAGCAGTCAAAACTAACAAAAGTTTGTTGTCATGACTGATTGATTTTCTGACTATTATTTGATATGTCAGGCTTTACAGGGTTTATTTAGCTGAAATCCTATGTTGTACAAGGGAAAAACCAAACTGAAACGCTAAGCTGAAATGCAAAAAAAGTATTAATAAGTTGGAGAGAAACATGAGCGTTATATATGGAAGTTAGCTTAGCGACCAGATCTGCGAAGAGTTCATTCCTCACAAAAGCGAATGCAAACCGAACGGATCTGAACCCGTGTGATGTTTTCTGAGGGAGTCTTCAGGGAGTCTGTGGGCAGACACCAGATACGTCTGACCTGAAGACCACAAACCAGAGAGCACAGAACAATATTCTCAGGCTAACTGAAATGGGACAGACTCGACCTGCAGATTTCCCACGCTCACTGTTGACGTTAGCCGTGCTAGCATGAGAGATCAGACGCTAGCGCTAGCTTTGAAGTCTCTGCGGCAGCTGGCTGTAGATGCTGTCGGTCTGTGGAAACTAGCAGGAAATCGCCTGCAGAGAGACTGAAGGTTCACGGAGGAAACATTACCTTTTCATTACTCAGTGTTTTAAAGACTGTTAGTTTAGCTAGATCAAGGTATTTTTCTGATTCATTTATTTCAATAATGAATCTTAGTTGGCAATTTTGTGAGGAACCTTTGGCTGAACTTTGTGAGAATTTTTTTTTTTTTTTTCTGACAAAGTGATAGCCATCCATTCCTTCACTTTTCAGTTCCCAGATCTGACTTTGAATTCATTAGATACTCCGGAATACTTTCATCATTTTCTTTAAAGGATCTGGGTGATCTGGTAAACCAAATCAGAATAACTTCTTCCTCACTTAATGTCCTTCCCTCAGATATTATAAAAGCATCTTTCTCTGAAATTGGCCCCAGTATCCAAGTATTGATAAATTCATCTTTGGATGCTGGGTTAGTGCCAAATTGTTTTAAGCATGCTGTTGTTCAACCTTTGCTTAAGAAACAGGGTTTGGATGAGGGTACTTTAAATAATTATTGCCCTGTCCAATTTATTGGAACCTTTCCAATCTGGCTTCACTGCTTATCATAGCACAGAGTCTGCTTTGTTAAAGGTATCTAATTATATTTTACTTGCAGTTGATGTTGGTAAAAATGTTGCTTTAATGCTACCAGATCTTACAGCTGTATTTGATACAGTTGATCATGATGTATTTTTATTTTTATTTTTTTGGCGTTTAGAGCATTTGATTGGTACCAAGGGTACTACCTTACAGTGGTTCACTTCATATCTTAGAGACAGGTCCGTTTCTGTATCATTGGGAAATTTTTTCTCTTCTTCATCTCCTTTTATTAGTGGTGTCCCTCAGGGTTCCATTTTGGGTCCGCTCCTCTTTAACTTATATATGAAACTTATATACACTACCATTAGGGAATATTATTAGAGGGCACAATGTTTAATTTCATCTATACGCTGATGATAACCAGTTGTACATTCAATTGAAAGCTGCTGATTCCATTCAACAGTTGTTGGACTGTCTTGATGATGTCAAGAAATGGTTAAACAATAACTTTATCCAAATTAATGAAGACAAAACTGAAATTATTGTTTTTGGTCCCCCGAAATTGAGAAACAGGCTTATTAAGGTTCTTGGCAATCATTTCCCCTCTGTTTCTTCTCAGGTCAGGAACCTAGGTGTCCTCTTGGACTCTGAATTATGCTTAACCAAGCAAATAAAATTGGTTGTTAAAAATAGCTTTTATCAACTACGGATTATTTCTAAACCTAAATCATTATTGTCATTTCAAGATTTGGAGAAGGTAATTCCTGCTTTTATCACATCAGGTTTAGATTATTGCAACTCCTTGTATTTGGGCCTTCCTCACTCAACCATTTCTCGCCTCCAGATGGTTCAAAGTGCAGCTGCAAGGATGTTCACCAGAGCAAAGAAATTTGACCATGTCACCCCGCTCTTAACATCGCTCCACTGGCTCCCAGTCCATTTCAGCATTCAGTTTAAAATTATTTTGTTTGTTTTTAAAGCTCTTAATGATCAAGCCCCCTCTTATTTTAAAGATCTTATTATCCCACATTCATCTAGTAGATCCTAAGGTCTGCTGATCAGTATCTTTTATATGTCCCTCGATCACGTTTAAAAACCAAGGGTGACACAGCTTTTTCAGTTACTGCTCCTCGCTTATGGGATCAGCTTCACCTTTCACCTTCTGTTATCATTTTTAAAAAGAGGCTGAAAGCATATATTTTCTCCCAGACGTTTTTATCTAATCTTAGTACTGTGTTTTGTAGTATATTGTCTTCCATGTTGTTTTATTCTTGTTTTATTTATTTATTTATTTATTTATTTATTTATTTATTTATTTATTTATTATTATTATTATTATTATTATTATTATTATTATTATTATTATTATTATTATCTGTTCAGCACTTTGGTCAGCTATGCTGTGTTTAAATGTGCTATATAAATAAAATGTACTTCACTTGTGAGGTTACTGTGATTATTAGACTGGTTTCTCTCTGACACAGAGAACAGAAAAACTGTCCTCCATTGATTCATGTGAGTGTCTTTGGTGTTCTTCTCAGATCCATATTTCACCAGTGTTGATCAATAAGACCATCGCAGAATTTTGAAAAATAATTATTGTCACAGTTCTGAGTCTAATATCAGAACTTCGTTATCAGAAGATGAACCAAAGTCCCGATTTTATTCATGAATCCACTGGCTATTATTCATCAGTATGGTTAGCAAGCGTTGGCTGTAAATCAGCTTCCTCTGGGTTGGATGAACATTTTATTATTCACAACCTTGACGGTTTGAGCCATTTTAAGTCATATGATGTCTCTTTAGTCATAATAAATTACAATTTAGTTCACAATAGATATGTGGCAATTGCTATTTTGCCCAGATATTATGATAAACCAGTGTTGTTGTTGTTGTTATTATTATTATTATTATTATTATTATTATTATTATTATTATTATTATCAATCAAATTTTTCATCAATGTTTTAATTTTTAAACAGCACATTTGGCAAAAAAAATAAATAAAAATAAATAAAATAATAATAATAATTTTAAATTGATTATATTTTAAAAGTCTAACAAAATTCTTATTTTTATACAATCTTAATAAAGTAAACTAAAATACTTGAACTAAACGGTATCAGTAGTATAGCGACACATTACCAGGAGTTATATTCAGTGTCCAGTTGTGAATGAGGATGCAGATATTTGCGTGCGATACATCACATGCATGTTTTACTGACTTGAGTTTGTTTAATTGCCTGAGGAGTCTTCCAGCATCAGAGGAGTCTTTCACAGACCACAGATAAATCACCAGGATCTTCCCGGCCTCATCTCCCGGGAGCAGCCGCGATCCTCTTCAAACACTCTTACGGAGCCGTTTGTCTCCCGGTGTACGGCTCATCCCAGGCCCTGGCCTCGGTCACTGAAGAAGCCTGTCATCTTCTCTTATGTACAGGTACATCTGTGACGAGTCCCTCACTAGACTGATGATCTGCACTGTTTCTGTATTTCAGGATTGTATTCCAGTGAAATACGTAAACATGCTTATAATACATATATCGCATTGTTTGCCTATTTTTGCCTGGGTTTTGCTCTACAACAATCATCATCCCTTCAGTAAATGACGCCAGAGGTTTATTTTTGGCAGAGCTGTTCCTTTAAATGTGTGTGGTTTGCCTAAGGTGCTGCTCTTCCAGAGTTTTCTCCCCTAATCTTGGGATTCATACTGACCTGTCAGGAACACAGATCATGAATGCGGTTAACCGAAAGCATCTGACAGAAACCCATCACGTCTCGACAGGCCAGCGGCGCTTGTGCTAATGACCGTTCTGTGACTGAATGCAAGAGCACAATGAGAGAATAAACAATAGCAGCCCAGGGGCATGTTTCTTTGATGGTACAGTGGGGTTGATTGGAACGCTGTCGCCGGCTTTTGCCAGATTTCAATATTGTCAACAATGCAGCTCTCGGGCAACACAAACAGGCAGCGCCGCAGATAAGATGCGGTAATCAGAGCAGCACAGCCAGCGTGTAACACGATTTAACTCAATTTATATGTAAATGAAATATTTTGATTATAATGAGCTTACTGTGTCAAGTTGTATGGAATGGAGTTTGTTTGTCTTCCTGTGCAAGGAGGAGAACATGTATTGCCTGAATCTCTCTCGCTATCTCTCTCCTTTTCAGGCTGGCTTCCCAAACTTGGCTGGCTGGAAATAAACGGGAGCCGAATGCAGTAAAATTGTCTGGAACGGAGGGTGGAAACATGCTGCTATCGCTCGGCCTGCGTGTTTTTAATTGACTGGCGGCGAGATCTCAGCGTCTTCCGCTCGCTGCCACACGAGCTGTCATTAGCACCGGAGCTGTCAGATTGGTTTGAAGCACAGGAATAATTTGGTTGTATTTTTCTCTGTCTTGGCGTTCGCACACGAGCAGGAACGCTCTTGGCAGGATGCTAAATAGAGCCTGAACCGTTTCAATAATGAACTCATTTTTTGTTTATTTTCAGTAAATGCTGCTTAACCCGAACATGTAGAAGACTCCGAACTCAGGAGGTCATGCTAAATATTACACTGGCCTTATTTATTTCCCAGCCCTACTGTTTGCGTGCAAAGACTTAGACATAAATGCAGTCTAATGATGTGTGCATGGTTTTCTAACAATAAACATTAACACCAAAGATTTGATGAATAAATATGTCAGAATGGGCAACAGATGTTACTCGGTAAAGACTCAAAAGCTTGGTTTGGTCAGAGATACAAACTTTATTTATTTGGATGTTTGTTTATGAACTCAGATTGTAGTTAAAATCATCTTAATGCTGGATGTGTTTCATCTTCTGTCTTCTCCAGATGTTCACTGATGGACTGGAGTGCTGTGGATTATTGTGATGTTTTTATCAGACTCTCATTCTGACGGCACCCATTCACTGCAGAGCATGACACACTGATGCAATGCTACATTTCTACAAACCTGATGAAGAAACAAACTCATCCTGATCTGATGAACTGGGGGTGAAATCATTTTCAGCAAGTCTTTTCTTAAAGGAAATACTCCTATAAAAGATTAGGATACTGAATGATAATTCTCACTAATATGAAGTGAAAACCATCTACTCTTCCTATGGTTATTATCAAATTTGTAACAGTCTTCCACAAAATAAAAAAATGATGTTTGGCCAAAGCCCGCGTTTCCGACTTTTTTTTTTTTTTTATAAAGTGATGAGACACCATAGTGTCCTGCCCTTGTGGACAGTCTTCCACTGCTGTGTGTTTTAGGAACAGTGAGGAATGAGCTGAGGATGAGAGAGCTGGAGCAGTGTTGTGGAGCTCGGTTTAATTGCTGCTTTGCGTTCACAGAATATCCACATGTGCATCATTGTGCTGCAAACTAATGGTGTGTGACGCTAGCGCTGAGTCAGCGCTTCACAGCGTGTTAGGATCACAATAGCGAGAGGACACGAGAGGGAATGGCCTTTTGCCGAGCATGAAATGAAAATCGAGTTGTGAGAGCTGGTTGACACGCTCTTTTCATCCATTTGGGAAACAGGGAAAGCAGCGCAGATATTCTCACGGGAGACTGACGAATGCTTTACACCCGCTTCAAGAGAAAAGTCTGCAGATTCATTCACTGCTGGCAAACATGACCTGACCATCAAACCTGCTTCACTTCACTCACTGAACCTGCTCCAGAACCTGGGGAACAAACAGAGTATTAGAAAATAACAATAAATTAATCATTTCTTTAGAACATATTCATATTTCACTTTAAAATATGGCTTTTATTTCTATAATTAGTATCCACCGCAATACACTGACTATCACTGGTAACCCTGCATAAAAAAAAGATGCATCTTTAAATGAGATTTCATCGATGGGAAGGTATCCAGTATCTTAGCAGCATAACGAAAAGCTCCAGAACCCATGAAAACCAGACGTGTGCGAGGAAGATAATGTAGATGATGATCTTATTATTATTATTATTATTATTATTAAATTTTTTTAAGGCAAGAGACTAGAGGCAAAAACATTATCATTATTATTATTATTATTATTATTATTATTATTATTATTATTATTATTATTATTATTATTATTATTGAGATTTGAGGCTTAGGCCCAATCCCAATTCTACCCCTTAGCCCTTCCCCTAGCCCTACCCCTCTGTTTCGTGCGTTCACGTGAAGGGGTAAGAGTGTCTTGATTCTTCTTGGTTGGAGGGGTAGGGGTAAGGTGAAGGGCCAGATAGCCCTTCAAACGAATAATTTTTCGGGACCACACTTCAAATGAAGGGGTATGAATTATCTCGGCAACATGGCTGCTACAGCGAACAAAAAGACACATAAATGTAAGCTTGTTTATCTTTTTAGAGTGAGTTTACTTAAAAACAGCGATTGTGTCCTCTCAGAAGGGGAAGGGGTATAAAATGGAATTGGTATTGGGCCTTAACTCTTCGTTTTTAGTTTTGGGCTCTTTTTTTCATACTAGAATGAAAACATCCAAAACATACTTTTAAGAGCTTCTTTGATAGTACTTTATCTATGAATGCAAATATGTTTATGTGTTTGTTTGGATGTTTGTTTGTTTTAGTGGCAGTGCAGACCTCCAGAGAATCCAAAATTGTAAAGTTATACATGCAAATAGGATGCACATTTCAAAATCAACTAAAGTCTCTATTGTAGAATCTCTCATTTTGTCTAACTAGCTAAACATCATGTTAAATGACATCTGGTCATCACTGAGCACTGATAAACAGAATCTAGTTGAGCAGGTGTTTCATGTAATATCTGATAGTGGATTGTGTATTTTATCAGAAATGGTACGTTATTATGATCAAACAGCATTGATTACACATTAACAAATCAACATTTAATGTTGAAGAAAAACTAGCAGATTGACCCAAAGATTCAGCACTAAACTGGAAGACAAAATCTCTCAACTGAGGTTTTTTTTTTTTTTTTTTTTTTCTATTGAAAAAGGCGCTAATCAAGGTCATTGTGATGAATACATTGAGTCTGCCGATGTGCCAGTTAATGGTGCAGATAATGGTGTATAAATGACCCATCGGTCCAGCAGTCCAGCGGTCTCTCAGTCCAGAGCAGAGGAAGCTGATTCTCAGCTCTTAGACAATCAAAACTCATGCATCAAAAACAAAATCAAATAATCCATTCTAATTAATATGTTCATCAATTATGCAACAAATTCAGTTCAGCCATAAAGCAGTGTCGTTATCCAGTTTAGATCAAATTTTGTTCTCATTATTGCCAGTGCAGTTAAATAGATATTAAATGTCTTCTTTTAAACCCCAAATGTAAAACTAACCTGTTGACTGATAGTGGATTAGATACCGATATACCGATACTGATAGCCAGGTTGGGACCACACCGGCCCCAGTGTCAATTAATCAAATAAATGGATACTGAATGAAAATTTAAATAGTGCTTTACAAAAAAGAAAAAAGAAAAAGTAAACTAGTATATATATATGTGTGTGTGTGTGTGTGTGTGTGTGTGTGTGATTAGTTAATTGTTTATTAACTAATATTAACTATACTTATACAGCTTTCATTAATCTTAATGTTACAAATGGACTTACTGTTGTGTTACAGTTTTATTTCAACAGTCATGCTCAAAGATGGCCAGCTCTACACAAAGGCCATAGCATTGAAACTACATACATATGGATATTATATGTATACTCTTAACATATTTTAACTGCTTATACTCTGGATGATTATGTGTTCAAAATAAGAAAATATGTTAGTCATACACAATATCAATTTGCACTGGCTTCCAATAGCTGCTCGCATAAAATTCAAGGCATTGATGTTTGCCTACAAAACTACCACTGGATCTGCACCCATTTACCTAAATTCATTACTTCAGAAATCTAACTACCTTTCTAATATTTTTGTATTCTACTTTCTTTTCATTTATTATGCAATTATGTGTATGTGTGTGTGTGTGTGTGTGTGTGTGTGTATACACACACACACACTGACCTAAAGGATTATTAGGAACACCCTTTTCAATGTCCCATTAATGCAATTATGTAATCAACCAATCACATGGCAGTTGCTTCAATGTATTTAGGGGTGTGTTCCTGGTCAAGACAATCTCCTGAACTCCAAACTAATGTCAGAATGGGAAAGAAAGGTGATTTAAGCAATTTTGAGCGTGGCATGGTTGTTGGTGCCAGACGGGCCGGTCTGAGTATTTCACAATCTGCTCAGTTACTGGGATTTTCATGAACAAACATTTCTAGTGTTTACAAAGAATGGTGTGAAAAGGGAAAAACATCCAGTATGTGTCAGTCCTGTGGGAGAAAATGTCTTGTTGATGCTAGAGGTCAGAGGAGAATGGGCCGACTGATTCAAGCTGATAGAAGAGCAACTTTGACTGAAATAACCACTCGTTACAACCGAGGTATGCAGCAAAGCATTTGTGAAGCCACGGCACACACAACCTTGAGACGGATGGGCTACAACAGCAGAAGACCCCACCGGGCTGTGTCTAGGATAACAGGTATCACACACATCGGACACAACTCGAGTGGCGGTTGACAACGGCTTAATTAATCAACAAAATGCCAAAAGTTTACTTTAAGAATGAACAACCTAACATGGATGAGTTTGAAGTTCTGTGTTAAAATAAAAAATAGAGCCCTGAACGGCCCTCAAATCTTGGCCCGACCCTGGCCCGAGACACTCAGGCCGTAGCCTGTCCCGTGTCCGACAGCTCATCAGAATTATCAGCCCGAGTCCGACACGAGCATGTGTTGTTTGTTTGTTTTTGTTTTTTTGCCTGCCCTTTTTGCAGCCATTAAATTAGGTTTTGTTTTTGTTATTGTTAGTAATGTTTCTTTTCATTTATTTACTAAGTTAATTTAGACAAATGTTTGGAGCATTTTAAAATCCATAGATATAAAACACTTCAAGCATATAACAGACCGTTAGTTTAATAAATGTTTATTTATTAAACCACAGTGAGTAAAGCAAAATTTTAAACAAAAATAAAGTCCAATCAAACGAAAAGTTAGAACAGTCTCTTACCGAGGATCTTGGAGAAAAAGAATAGCATCCAGAGTGGAAGGTTTTAATCCAGTCTTTCTCTCTTCTATCACTCTTTCGGCTGCGCTGAAGACATGTCCGCTGCTGCTGGCGGGACACTAAACACAGAGCGAGTGAGACTATCATGTCAGTCATGTGTCAGAGTAATTATCAGATTATGAAAGTTATGAGGTTTCGAAATGTCTTTCTACGTTTGTTTTTCTATCGTCGACTTCTCATTTTTTGTTTTTTCTTAATGTCTAAAAATATAAAAAGAAGGATAACCCTAAAAAGGCCCAAGGCCCGCCCCCATGTGAACTTTGACGTGAAAATTTTGCTTATACAGTTGCTTGTCATATAAGTAGAATATCATCAAAAAGTTTAAACTTGCATATTATATTCATCCATTACACACAGACTGATATATTTCAAATGTTTATTTCTTTCCACTGACTGTGGAAACTTTACACTGGACCTCAAGCAACGTGGATTGTGTGCCTCTCCTCTCTTCCTCCAGACTCTGGGACCCTGATATCCAAAGGAAATGCAAAATTTACTTTCATCAGAGAACATAACTGTGGAGCACTCAGCAGCAGTCCAGTGCTTTTTGAAGCGAGACGCTTCTGACGCTGTCTGTTGTTCAAGAGTGGCTTGACACAAGGAATGCGAAGCTGAAACCCATGTCTTGCATACGTCTGTGTGTAGTGGTTCTTGAAGCACTGGCTCCAGCTGCAGTCCACTCTTTGTGAATCTCCCCCACATTTTTGAATGGGTTTTGTTTCACAGTTCTCTCCAGGGTTAGGTTATCCCTATTGCTTATACACTTTTTTTTCTACCACATCTTTTCTTTCCCTTCTCCTCTCTATTAATGTGCTTGGACACAGAGCTCTGTGAACAGTCAGCCTCTTTTTCATTGTCCTTTTGTGTCTTGCCCTCCTTGTGCAAGGTGTGGTCGTCTTTTGGACAACTGTCAAGTCAGCAGTCTTCCCCATGATTGTGTAGCCTACAGAACTAGACTGAAGCCTCTTTCACACTGCTATTCCAGAAAATACACGGGTAATGTGTCTCGGCAATTGTTCCCTGGTCGCTAGATTTTGCATTTCCACACTGCCAGTGATTACCCAGGATATGTATATGTGTTCACACACAACCCGTAAAGGTCCCGTAATGACACATGACATCAGGGCGTGACGTGTAATGTATGAGTCGAAAACGCTAGGCACGTTATACTTTCATTGAAGCTGGTGAACGATCTCAGCATCAGTGAGGAAAGTATTTAGAATTTTAATATTTAGAGGACAGAGGTGTAAATAAATGTCTGACATGTGTTTATCTCTGACCACCATTTCAAATACAAAGACACATCCATTGCTGGGACGGCTGACGTGAGCACATTAGCGCTGAAGAAGCGGCTGGGGCTGTGTTATGAGCTCTGTTGCTGGTGTGACTTTTCTCACACTGGTTCAGATCCGTCCTGACCACCGGCAAAACCCCCTGCCCCGGCAGATTTATGACTGTTCCATTCCTCCCCACGTACAGATGGAGAAACTCATCGCGCCCGCTTCAGCTCCGCTCACAGGCCAGCCATTCATCAAAACTGGCGTGCGGAAAATACGTTTTATGAGGATGGAGCATATCAGTATTGGTTATTTTAATTGCAGCATTGCACCAGTACAAGGCAACAGTCTTTTGAATGGAGGATATGGTAGAATCACTGTTTGCATGGAGCTCCTAACATGGGTTTCTGCTTTAATCAGAGGTTTATGCAACAAAAAGGCATTTCTGTGCTATATTTAGATTATTTAGTGTCATAACAGATGGCCGAGGTTTGGGCAGTATAATGTAATGTTGTATTGCATTAAAGATCAGGACACATGTGCTATAAATACATTGTCCAACATTGTTTGGCCAACAAAGCAATTTATAAATAGTATTTAAAATGCATGAGACACCAGCTCTGTCTTTCAGTTCAAGTCTGCCTTCATTATATATGTGACTCTTCTCAGTGTGGTTTATCAAGCAGTAAATAAGACATTTTTAGAAAAAAAAAAAAAAAAAAAGGACTACATGTAAGGTTTATGTATTTTAATTGCATATAAAATTTGACACATACAATTATTAAATAAATAAATTATTATTATTTTTTTTTTTCAGTTAAAAAGTATGATATGGTTTAAATGATAAATGGTTTCTTAAATGAAAAAATAAAATAAAAAAAGGTTTCTTTGTTTGTTTTGAATGTCAATAGAAATTTAATTTGAAATTTTTTTGGGGAAAATTTAATCTGTAAATGCAGGAACATCCTGAAAAGTCTCTTGATTAAGACAGAGAAACAGATTAAAATGGATCTCAATGTGTGTTTATCTAAACAGACTTCCTCCAACAAAACCAGCTACAAATTCAGCATATCCCATTAAAATCATGTACCAATAGATTATGAATAACATCAGCTTGCAAGGCCACATTTGTAGTGTGGCGGTATGTGTCAGAGCGACTGTGTGATGCTGATAAATTCAGCTCATTCAGTCTGACCCCGGGGCTGCAGTAACGGGGGGATTCTGGGTTGCCAGATCCTCCGCAGCAGATCCATACTCGATGAATGGATGAATGAATGGTCTTTATGTGAACCCGTTGATGCACAACACATTTGATTCCACTAAAGTACAAAAGCTACAAGGTTAGTCTAATAAAAACAAGGCATTTTTTTTTTAATTTAATTTTATTTTATTTTATTTTATTTTATTTTATTTTATTTTATTTTATTTTATTTTATTTTATTTTATTTATGTTTGGTTGGCACCACTTCTCACCAGTCTCATTAATCTAACTAATCGCAAATTACATTTGACTGTGAAAATACGCCCGAAAGATTATTTAATGCTATTTTTGTGTTAAATGAGGAAGTATAAAGTTGACATTACAAATAGTAGCTTTATAAAGTAATGTTTTATTTGATTCAGCATAAAATGTATTATACATAAACGTTTAGGCTACAACGACTAAACATAAACTATGGAACATAAAAGACAGTTTGGGAAACATCTCAAACATTTATTTATTTATTTATTTGAATGTATATATCATGCAATGGCAGTCATTGGTAACCAAAACAGCTTTGTTACCAACAGGCTTTAAAACACCTTCGTATATGTTCCACAAAAGAAAGTCATTCAGGTTTGAGTAAATTATTTATTTATTTATTTATTTATTTAGGGGGTGAACTATCCTTTTAAAGGTTTTCTTTTATTATTATTATTATTATCATTATTATTATTTTATTTTATTTATTTATGAAATAATACTCTAAATAAGAAACTAAAACTGCCATCAGGTGGCAGTGATGTCTTTATCAGTCTTTCATTCAGTTCCTTCAAACAGGCTGATTCATTCAGGAATTCAGTAAATGGTATGAGTGGCTCTTTGAATCATTGATTCACACAATTCATTCAAAACACTGATTGGATTCATTCAGAAACTGAACACAATTCTGCTGTGGCTTTGCAGGTAATATCTTTATTGGCAAAAACTGAACTCAGACAATGTTGTGTTTTAAATACAACCTAATATTAAACTGTTCTGTACAATCACATTTGCACTCGTTATATCCAGGACAAACAGCACTTGTGTGATGTCACTTTTTATATGATATAAATATGAGACATAAACTCATACAGAAACATTTTTACATTAATATCTAGAATTGTAGTACATAACTGCATTTATGGAGATATTATCCTGCATCATATTTGTCAAAAGTCAACTATAAAAAAAGGGGGTGGCGTACAGGTCTGGGAGTAGATCCGGTGCATGACTCAGTGTGAAGTTGCAGACGTGGTGGGGAGGTCTCAAAGTGTTATTTCCAGAGCCTGGAAAAGGTTCAGAAGGTCTGGTTCTGTGATCAGAAAGCATGGTGGAGGCAGACAACAGTTCACAACATCAAATCAAGACCGATACTTGACACTGTGTGCCTGCAGAAATCATTTAATTCCTGCAAAATGACCTTCAGGATGTGAGAACTTGACTTCATGAAGTTGGCTTGAGAGCCAGAACACAAACTGGCGTGTGTGCAGTGGGCCACAGAACCAGTGGGGTACAGCACTCTTTACAGATGAGTCCCGGTCCTGCATGAACATCCTAGACAGGCATAGGAGGTTCTGGCATTGAACTGGGGAGAAACAGGACAACGCCATGATGTCGGTGTGTGACATCATCATCACCATCAGACCGACCGGTGTGTGACATCATCATCACCATCAGACCGACTGGTGTGTGACATCATCATATATTTTGGTAGGCAAAATTGAGCAAAACAGACAACATTGTGTCTAAAATAACAATATTAACTTCTTAATGAACTGTTGTATAAGATGAGTTTCACACTTGCACTCGTGTGATCTTGCACTTGGCCTACAGGTTATTTCTTAACTATGTGATGTAAATCATATAAAAGCAGGTCTTCCAGTCAATTCTATCAAACCTTTACAATTAATTCAGAACGCGGCAGCAAGATTCATTTTTAATGAGCTGAAAAGAAACACGTCACACCTCTGTTTATCAGTCTGCACTGGCTTCCAATAGCTGCTCGCATAAAGTTCAAGGCATTGATGTTTCCCTACAAAACTACCACTGGCTCTGCACCCATTTACCTAAATTCATTACTTCAGACTTACTCTAGAAGCTTGTGTTCTGCAAGTGAACGTCGCTTGATTGTTCATCCCAAAGAAGCACAAAGTCACTTTTACGGACTTTTAAATTAAATGTTCCCTCCTGGTGGAATGACCTCCCCAACTCAATCCGAGCAGCTGAGTCCTTAGCCATCTTCAAGAATCGGCTTAAAACACATCTCTTCCATCTTTATTTGATCCTCTAACTTTAACACTCACTATTCTAATTCTATTCTTTAAAAAAATCGAACTACCTTTCTAATCTTTTTGTATTCTATTTTCTTTTCATGAATTATGCAATTGTATATGTGTGTGTGTGTGTCACACTCATATTAGTCATAAATCGACTGTATGAAATGGCAGATGATCCACAGGTCTGGGGCAGGGCAAGTGTGTTAAATGCATTAATAATTTTAACGCGCTATTTTTCTCCATAATTAATCTAATTAACACATTTAATTAATTACTAGCCCTGATATTTACATTTTTAAGCACACCAGAGTGACTAGGAGCATGAAATTGTCCAGCCATGACTTCCTGTTCAACAGGATTATAATTATGAGGAACACAAAGAATAAATACACCTTAATTATCCATCACAAGGATTAAAACCAAAGAATATAAATCTGATGAGCAAAACGAGATTGTTGAGCTTCACAAAGTGGCTGTAAGAAAATAACTTAAACATTGAAAATCCCAATTTCCACCATCAGGACAATAAGGATAATTAAAATCAGGATAATTAAGAAGTACCAATCAACTTAAGACGTTACAAATCTGCCTGGAAGAGGACATGTGTCTATATCGTCCTAATGCACGCTGAGGAGGAGAGCGTGAGTGGCTAGAGACTTTCCAAGGATCACAGGTTCAGAAAGCCTAAAAAGCATATAATAATAACATCAGCACACATTGTTAATGAGGGTTTCAAGAAAGATTTTCCTTGCTCATCCAAAAACAACTCCAGGATATTCAGTTTCATACACGAAGATCAAATTTCCCTGACTTCTGTGCTCAGACGAAACTAGAAAACCCATGTCCAGGGTTAAATATACTGCTGGATCTCTAATGTTGAGCAGTTTTACTGCAGCTGGTCCAGGGTGTCATGTTCAAATACATGGCATGATAACTGTCAGATAACAAAAGGATGAAATATCTTAACTTTACTATCTCCATTATAAATCTTATAATATGCTGTGTTTGGATCTTCCATCAGGACAATTAACCAAAACAAATATTAAAATCAACACAAAAATCGATCACTGAGCACAAAATGAAGCTTCTGCAATAACTGTTCCTGTCCTCTGACCTGAACCATAAAGGACATGAGTGTGATGAACTGAAGAGACGTGGAGCTGTGAATCTGAAGGATCTGGAGAGATTCTGCATGAAGGAATGGTCTCTGATCTCTCATCAGGTGTTCTTCAAACTCTTCAGTCATTACAGGAGAAAACATAAAGCTGTTATCTTGGGAAAAGGATTTTGCAATAACTGGGTGCCAATAATTTTAGCCAACATGAACTAGAGAAAACATTTATTTCACAATAAGATTTCCCCACCACTTTCAATGGTTTTTACGGCAATGATAAGTTGGAATTTCTTGAATTTTATGAATGAACGATCGAAAGGATAAACAATGCATATTTATTTTCACAGCCGCCTTTGCTCATATTTAACAAGGGTGCCAATAATAATGGAGGGCAATATATAAGTACATCTCAATAAATTAGAATGTTGTGGAAAAGTTAATTTATTTCAGTAATTCAACTCAAATTGTGAAACTCATGTATTAAATAAATTCAATGCACACAGACTAAAGTAGTCTAAGTCTTTGGTTCTTTTAATTGTGATGATTTTGGCTCACATTTAACACAAACCCTCCGATTTACTATCCCAACAAATTAGAATACTTTATTAAAACTTAATAATAAATAATAATAATAATAATAATAATAATAATAATAATAATAATAATAATAATAATTTTGTGAATTGTTGACCTTCTGGAAAGTATGTTCATTAACTGTACATGATCAGTTTGTGGCTCTGCTGAGGTGGTCTGAAGCACAGGTTTCTTTGACAGTGGTCTTCAGCTCGTCTCATTGTTTGGTCTCTTGTTTCTCATCTTCCTCTTGACAATAGCTCATAGACTCTCTCTGGGGTTCAGGTCTGGTGACCAACACCATGGTCATTTAACCAACTTTTGGTGCTTCTGGCAGTGTGGGCAGGTGCCAAATCCTGCTGGAAAATGAAATCAGCATCTTTAAAAAGCTGGTCAGCAGAAGGAAGCATGAAGTGCTCCAAGATTTCTTGGTAAACGGGTGCAGTGACTTTGGTTTTCAAAGAACACAATGGACCAACACCAGCAGATGACATTGACCCCAAATCATCACAGACTGTGGAAACTTTACACTGGACTTCAAGCAACTTGTGCTATGAGCTTCTCCACCCTTCCTCCAGACTCTAGGACCTTGGTTTCCAAATGAAATATAAAACTTGCTCTCATCTGAAAAGAGCACTTTGGACCACTGGGCAACAGTCCAGTTCTTCTTCTGCTTAGCCCAGGTAAGACGCCTCTGATGTTGTCTGTGGTTCAGTAAATCTCTCGACACGTCTGTGTGTGGAGCTCTGTATGCCTTGACCCCAGCCTCAGTCCATTCCTTGTGAAGTTCACTCAAATTTTTGAACTGATTTTGCTTGACAATCCTCATAAGGCAGCAGTTCTCTCGGTTGGTTGTGCAACTTTTCTTCCACACTTTTTCCTTCCACTCAACTTTCTGTTAACATGCTTGGATACAGCACTCTGTGAACAGCCAGCTTCTTTGTCAATGAATGTTTGTGTCTAACCCTCCTTGTGAAGGGTGTCAATGATTGTCTTCTTGACAACTGTCAGATCATCAGTCTTTCCCACACTGTAAAAAATTGTGCCGTTAAATAACAGTAATTTACTGGCAGCAGGGGTTCTGTTATTTTACAGCTTTCAACCATTAATTTACCACTCTTATTTTTTTACAGTATTTTACCATAAATTATACCATGGAAGTCCACTCCCACTACTTCAAACAGTTCGAGTTTACAAGCTAGCATTCCTACAATGTTAGTACTATGAACTTATTTCATTTGATTCCACTGAGAAGGAATATTTCTTAATATAAAACTGCAAACACTTAATGTGTATTAGTAAAGTTACTAAATACATGACTTTCACTCAAATCACTGCAGTTCATTGTCAGCTATGTATGTGCTGAAGTTCTTAACACGGAGATCACCACAGTATCAGCGACTCCACATTTACTGTCTTTATATAAAGCAGCAGAAGATCAGAATTTGTGGCTCATCATGGACTGAAGCACAGGCTCTACTCTCCAGCACAATGGTGAACCACAAAACTACATTAAACTAACAGATCTCTCTTGTGCAAACACAGATTAATACAGCCGAGTTCAGTATTTACTCTCATTATCAGTGTATGACTTTGCATACATTTTTTTTCTATGGATGTTCACAAATGTTTTTTTTTTTATTTGGTAAATCTGACATTTACATTTTACAGTATATTACTGTTTTTCCTTGACTTAACGGCATAAGAACTGTAGAAAACACTTTTTCTTTTTGCTGGCAACCATTAATTTACGGCAACACACTGTAGGAAAACAGTTCAGCAGGGCTTCAAGTCAGTTGTAGTGCATGATTGTGTAGCCTAGTGAACCAAACTGAGAGACCATTCTGAAGGCTCAGGAAACCTTTGCATGTGTTTTGAGTTGATTAGCTGATTGGCATGTCACCATATGCTAATTTGTGGAGATAGTGAATTGGTGGGTTTTTGTTAAATGTGAGGCAAAATTTGGACATTTTTGACGGAAGCAGATTTTTACCACTGCGGTGGTAATGGACCAAATAACCGCTGGTGGCACAGTGTTCATATGTATATATGGCCTGCATAACATTACAAACCCTAACCCTAACAAGAACGTATCCTAAATAAAAAAAAAGTTAAATACACCCTGTCTAACGGACGAGAGCGACGCATCACAACAAAATACTCATTATAGTGATGACACTTGATGCGGTACAAAATTAAGAATCCCCAACAGTAACTGACTCATCCTATTTATGAGGCACTTACACAGTTCAAATGTCCTGTGGAGACACTAGACCAAAACCAGTTATGACGCGGTGGAGTCGCATCCGGTGAAGACATGGTTCACTGTTCCACTGCCAAGCAAACGGTGAATTCCCAACTAGGTTTATCGCCCAACAAAAAATTTATTAGCTGAATGCATGAACAGTATTTCCCCACGCTCAAACCTGCCAATCTAAAGGAAATGCTGTGTATGGTCTTTGAGGTCATTTGTGAATTACCATAGACTTATAGTCTAAATAAAACAATTCACAATGATTACTGTTATTACACTTGTATATACATTTTTGTAATAGTGTGTGAAGCAACGTGTACTACCGCCGGTGGCAGTTGACAATCGTGGTGACAATCGATGACGCAGTTGTCACGGCAGTCCAAGCCCTAAAATCATCAGAATTAAAAGAACCAAAGACTTAAAATACTTTCTAATTTAAAAAAAAAAAAAATATATAAAAAAATAAAATAACTTAACTTGACTTAAACAACATTCTAATTCATTGAGATGCACCTGTGTGTGTATATATATATATATATATATATATATATATATATATATATATATATATATATATATATATATATATATATATATATATATATATATATATACACACACACATACAACTTTGTCTTTTGATTGGTGGATGCCCTGCCATGTAAACAGACATTTCATCAGTTGTCCTTCCACAAATAAGTACTGTTCAACAGATGATGTTTTGGGTTGTAAGTTCAAGACTGTCTTATCTCCACACCTTCAGC
The DNA here is from genome assembly GCF_023724105.1 of Carassius gibelio. Taxonomy (NCBI): domain Eukaryota; kingdom Metazoa; phylum Chordata; class Actinopteri; order Cypriniformes; family Cyprinidae; genus Carassius; species Carassius gibelio. The sequence goes on along the minus strand of NC_068402.1, from coordinate 40,589,867 downwards.
ACATTTGGCCTGAACGTGTCCCGGGTTGCCAGACCAGCGTTGGCAGAATCGGCGGCTCGCCCTGGGTTGCCAGGTCAGTCTCAGTGCGCTGGTTCTGAGGTGTGGAGGAGTCTGTCCAAATGGACCTTTGCGAACACAGACTGAATCTGCTAGGAGGCAGTGCCAAGTCTGTCTGGCAGACAGCTAAAGGACTACAGCTGTGGAGAGATTACATTTACTTTCAAACAATGTTCGTTTGAGGCTAGAATTCACGTCACAGAAAACACCTGTAAGTGCAAGACATCTGCTAATCGTGCTCCTGCTTTAGACTGAGACTTTTAATTCAGAAAAGACCACTGTAGAAATTAACATTTGAAGTTCAGCCCTAGTTGAAGCATTTTTGCTGCTTTATATAAAAAAGTGCATTAAATGTGTGGCACGACTACTATGGCTGGTACAGCTGTGATATTAAATTGGGATGTTAATTAAAGGTACAATAATTAAGAATGGAAGGTAATTTATTCCTTTTTTTTTTCTTTTTTCTAAAAACCACTAGACTAGTGTTATATATTTTGCTCAGTTGTGTACCTACATTATCCCAAATGTTTTGAAGAATGTTTAAGTCCAGAGAAATAAGCAGTTTAACTAGTGACACAGACCGTGTCCATAGTGTCATTGTGTCGCCTGCCAATGATGTCATAACCCCTCGATTTCCGACTGTGGCATAATAAAAGCTCCGCTGCTTTCGAGCCGTGTGTGTATATCACACTAGTTCAGCTTCGTTTCTCTTTGACGGCTTTCAGCCTCGCCATGCTTTATTCTAGTACATAATAAATGCTGGCCAAATTGGTGCCCCAAGCAGAATGGTATTGTTGTGCCCCCTTCCTCAAATACTATATATATATATATATATATATATATATATATATATATATATATATATATATATATATATATATATATTTTTTTTTTTTTTTTTTTTTTTTTTTTTTAATAAATAAATAAATTGTATTATTTACAAATCACAATTGTAACTCTTAACATTTACCTATGGCTATGACTTTATTATGAATCTAATTTATGTTATAATCTTGAATAATTGCTGTAAGGTCCTTTGCTTCCTTTGCAGGCATTTGTAATAACATGTTATGTACATAAATTGTTTATTTTGTATAAACCTAAATTATGTATTTTAACTGTACTATTAACCAATCATTATTGCCTCGTTGTTGTTTTTATTTAATGCATTTTAAGTCATTTTAAAAGCTATAGATTGCTTACGTCTGTTTTAATAACAACAGCAACAAAAAACTAAAATATTATATTAATACTTATTAATAAATTATTATTTGAACAAAACCATGGTTAATTTGCTGTTACCATTGCAGTAAGAACGATGATGTTTGATGTTATTCTTGTTAAAACCATGGCTAATTTTCGTAAGGAAACCTGAAAACTCAGAGAGAATATTAGATGCATTGGTGGTGGTGAAATTATTTCCGACATTAAATCTCGTTATTAACGTTATAAAAAAAAAAAAAAAAAAAAAAAAAAAAAAAAAAAAACAGGAATGTGCCTGAAAGTACTGACCTAATTTTTACCTAAATTAATTTATTAATAACTATGTTATTAAATATTACAAATGTATATGGTGCACATTGTAGTTGAAACCTAAATGAACACATTACAGTTGTTCTTTAATAACTGTTAGTGTTTTTCCTCAAATGCTATTGAACTTCAAATTTGCATTTGAGCCCATTCGGTTGTGAAAATAGCATAGTTTACATATGATTTACAGTTTATTTTAATAAATATTGAAAATGTAAAAGGTGGGCATTATAGTTGACACCTAGATTAACAATTACAGTTGTTTTTATGACTGTAAGTCACTCAAATGTTATTTACGTAAGAAAAGTGTATATCTATATTGCATGTAACTTTAGAGATAGTCCTTTAAAGGTCCCGTTTAACATGTGTTCGAGTTTCGCGTGTACAAAATCACAGTATTTTTCACACAATTCACCTATCTGTATACCGCTGTTTTCACTGTCATAAAAACGGGCTGATGACTTCCTTGTTCTATAAAGTCCCTCCTTCAGAAATACGTAACGAGTTCTGATTGGGCCAGCGGTTCCTGTGTTCTGATTCGACAGCAGCTGAGCGCACGCGGCCCTCCTGCAAACGTGATTGGGCTAGAACACACGTGCTGGAGATGTACTTACAATCACTGGAGTGTTTTTACTGACGAGATGCGCATGAAAATCACATTCGTTTTTTTGCACAGCCCTGACATCTAGTTAACAAAGCTAAACAGCGTTGCCCTTTGTGTAATAAGTTACAGAAACTGTTAAACGCTCCAACTTAAATAATAAAATACACTTACCGGTTGTGGTCCATAAACCACACCTTCTCCAGACAAAGAGGGAACTGCTCCATCTTTCAAGAATAATCTTTGTGCAAATCCGGCATTAAACTGATTGAGATTGAGAAAGTTGTCCTCAGCAAAATGTGCTGCACATAGTTTTACATGTGGATTATAATTTTCAGGGAACCGAGTTAAACATAAATTGTAACCATTAATCTCCAAGTACAGCGTTCTTGAGGAAGCCCAAACAAAGATGATTGGACTCAGAGATTAAAATAACAGCATTTCGACAACATGGCGACAAACACAAACGCAGCTCTTCCTTCTTCTCCGTTGGAGCGCGACAAGGCCACTCCCCCTTTGTTGTGTATTCATGTGGGCGGAGGTTAGTCACAAAACTGTTTTAGTGACGTCATTACTGCAGGAACTAGAGGGTTGTAGTCCAAACTGTTCGTTTTTTTGTAGGCGAATTCTGTTAAATAAAATATCTCGCTTGGCATTGAACTTTGAGCTTTAGAATTTTACTGATATTATGTATACTCTAACAACAACATTACACACTAAATATATATTTTAAATAAATACATTTATGCATTTAGCAGACGCTTTTATCCAAAGCGACTTTACAGTGCATTCAAGGCTATCAATTTTTAACCATTAATCAAACCCCCAACATTGCTCTACCAATTGAGCTACAGGAACACAATTTTTAATTTGTTTATTTTTACCTTCCTCTGTTTTCTTTTCTCTGCGCCGGACTGCTAATGTCTTTTAACCGGGCATAGATGTCTATCAATTCAGCCGCAAACATGAGGTGCATGTGTTTTTTATATATATATATATATTTTTTTTTTTTTTTTTTTTTTTTTTGCAACTGGGATGGTGCCCCCTGGGAGTTGGTGCCCTACGCAAACTGTGTACTCTGTGTATAGGGAGCTGCGGTACTGTCCATCGGATTGCATCGGCTGTGGGGATGAAGACCACAACTCCCATGATTCCACACTCAGTCATCAAATTACACCTTTGATTCTATGTTTTATTTTGAATCTGCCCTCCAGCAGCAAAAAAAAAAAAAAAAAGGAAAAAAGAAAGAATACATATTCTGCCTTTAATGTGCTAAATTAAATGTTAGGCCTACATTTAAGTGTCTATGTATGTATGCATGCATTTATTTATTTTTGAAGTGTTAATATAAGTGAAGCATCAATAATTATATTCCATAATAAAAAAAATAATAAAATGAATGAAGCAGTCATCTTTTTTTTTTTTTTTTTTTTTTTTTTTTTTTGTAACATGTTCGCCCTGAATGATTGTGAATTCAATGGAAATGTAATGGCAAGTGTAACCATAGTGCTATATTGAAACTACAGGAAACATTTAATGTATGCATATATATCTGTTTCACTATTTGTGTGACATTATGTTCTTTGCCATTTCACATTGGTAGCAGATAAACATTGTCCCACCATCAGATATTACTGCACATATTATAACACTGTAGTACAACTGACCAACTTCGAAATTAGCCTGAATTTCTTAGTGACCTATAGTTATGCCATGTTAAAATGTTTCAAAAATATGATTATTTATTTATTTATTTATTTTAGATATGAAGTACACAAGAATCAAACTCAGCTGAAAGTGAGAGAGATAGACCGTGGTCACTGTAGTTAACTTTTATTGTATTGAAAAGTGCAGAGTGAACATTGTTCTTAACATCTCATTTAGTGTTCAACAGAACAAAGAAAGTAAGATGGGTTTAAACAGCTTATCTATAAATCAGCTGTGTGTGTATGTGGTTCCTGCGGCATACAGGAACATATCACATCTACACATGAACGATCACTCACTGGAGGAAAATCTAGTGCCCCGTGGACTGTATACGTGAGTGTGTGAGATTCTGGTCAATACAATCTTCTGAGGGTTTGTTTTAGTCCACTGTCTGTTACTAATAGCCCCTCGACCTGCTGACATATCGATTTCTCTCTGGTGTAAATTGACAGAGGTTCATAGTTTTCTCTGCCGCGTGTGTTTGGAGTAAGTGGGGCAGAATGAACCACAGACCGTGTAAAAACCCCTCCGGGTAAAAATTCATTATGAATGTCATGGGTTGCCAAAACAAGCTATCCCATTGGATGAATCACACTTGTGCTGCAAGCTCATTGGATCAGGTTTGATGGAGTGCTTCAGGTTCAAAGCAAATACTGCTAGTTCCTTTCGAAACTGACCATCAATTCTGAACATATGAGGATCTAATTTGCCACAGGTGAACGTTTGGGAGTGTGTGAAAGAGAAACCTGCTGTAAAATCTCTTAATGACATCCCACCTGTTAGGATTAAAACCGTTCACATCAACAACCAAAACTATAAAGATAAATGTCAATGTATGTTCACATTAGAAGAAAAATAAATTACAAAAGAGGTCTGTTGTCCATTGGCAGTAGCATGGAAAAGTCACATCACACAAGCACAATCTTCACTGGGAACTTTTTCATAGTAATGTTCTGTTTATTATAAACATGCACTACAGTTATATTGTCTGCCGCTTTGAGTGCTCAAGCTCTTTAAAGTCTAATATATATTAGGGGTGTAACGATACGCGTATTCGTATTGAACCGTTCGGTACGAGGCTTTCGGTTCGGTACGCGGTACGCATTATGTACCGAACGGTTCGTTGGACTAATTAATTCTATTTGAAAAAAAAAAAAAAAGAGAAATATAATGATACGCGTTCAACAAGGTAGCCCAATAACCCAAACGTCGTAACAGGCAACACCCCTGACACCCCCGAAGAAGAAAAAAACACCAACTTATATGTTTATGTTAGGCTACTCAGCAGGCGCTCGCTCACTCAGTACGCGCTGAAGGCTCGTTGCAAAATAGCCAATGAATTTAACAGACCAAAAATAGAAGATCCTCCAATAACCAACAGGTCTGGTGTTTGGGTGCACTTTGGATTCCCTGTAAGCTATAATGTTGATGGCAAGAGAGTGGTGGATAAAAAAAAAAAACAATGGTATGTCGCATCTGCTGGGTACACCAGCGGGAATAATAATAAAAAAAAAAACACCAGCGGGAATACTTGAAACATGTCAACTCATTTACGCCGACATCACCTTATTGTGTCAGTATCTGGGAAAATATGAAAAAAAAGGAGAAACATACACGCAACAAACAACCCCCGCAGCATTTAGACAGACATTTCCAACAGATTCAAACAGGGCAAAAGACATCACCGCGGCGATCGGTAGGCTTCATTTACGTTATAGCCGCGGATATGAGACCTTACTATTTACCATTCATTCTATCATCACCATTATAGCTTACAGGGAATCCAAAGTGCACTCAAACACCAGACCTGTTGGTTATTGGAGGATCTTCTATTTCTGGTCTATTAAATGCATTAGACATTTTGCAACGAGCCTTCAGCGCGTACTGAGTGAGCGAGCGCCTTAGGGGCCGTTCACATATCGTGCCTAAAAACGCGTGGAAAACGCTAGGCGCGTCTTTCTTCTCCTTTCCAAAGCGCTCGGGCAGAAGCGCTCATGAGGCGTCTGTCTTTGCTAAGCAACAATGACGTGCTCTCTCCATGAGACGCGGAAATTTCAGCGAAGGATAAATGGATTTGCAGCTCTAAAAATCGCTTGCAATAGCTCTGCTACTAAATTTATTTCAAAATTGCAATCCATATACAACTATGATCAGCTGTTCCTTCATCTTGGCTGAGTTTTCAACGTTGTTACAGGAAAGGATGAAGCTGATTGGTTAGCTCTTGTCACATGACCAGCGGTGCGCTTGCCGCATTCTGAAAAGTTGAGATGTTTTTACATTTTGCTGTATCTAAAACGTACCGAACCGAACCAAACCGTGACATCAGTATATCATCTCGAACCGAACCGTGAATTTTGTGAACCGTTAACACCCCTAATATATATATATATATATATATATATATATATATATATATATATATATATATATATATATATATTCATCATTTACTGTATCGTTATTGTTATAGTTGGAGTGTGGACTTTCCTATTCTCACAGAATTAGAACGATTACTTAAACATTAGACCCTGAAGAAGATTCAGTGTAGGATTTACATGGTAAGGATATTTGCTGATGTCCCCAATCATCATACATAGTCCTCTTTTAGATTTTCAGAAGCGATCCCAACAATCTCCCCACCTGTGCTTACAATTGCCAAGATCCAAAAGTCTAACATCTGAGATGTCCATAGGAACTCAAACACTTCTCACCAGATTCTTTCAATTATCTGCTGCTTCACGTCTGCCTCGGTTTTATGGTTAAATGATTTTTCCACACCGGGAATGTCTGTTGACGCTGTAGGCTTGAAACTGTCTACACCAGATACGTCAAAGCTAACACTGCAGTAAAATCTCTTTAATGATAAGTCGTTCCAAATAAACTGTCAAAGATTGAACAGGGCATCACTCTACTCTTTACACTAGTTCGGTTTGATGCTCGTGTTTGTTTGAGATTTTAGCAGTAGTGGCTCCAGACTGTAAATTCAGGTGGAGCAGATTCTGGGTCATAGTACTAGTTTATTGTAAACTCAAGAAAGCTTATAGTCTTTATAGTCTAATCACTCAAAACATGCACACACTTCTGGCTGAGATCTAATGTTATTGCATTATTCAGCTTGTGGGCAGCACACTGTTTACTGATAGGCTCAAACATGTTATCGCTTTAATTCCGTATCCATATGTTGATTTAGAATGTTGCAAGATGTAGGGGAACTGAAAGGGCACCTATTATGAAAAATTCACTTGCACATGTTGTTTGAACTGAAAACTGAAGTGTGTGAACACAACCACCCAATAATGATATAAATCCACCCACTCCTTTTTTGTTTGGTTGTTTGTTTTTAATCCCCATAAATCATAAGCAGTGTCTCAGAGCAAACTGATCAAATAATCTGTAAAGTGTGACATCACACATTACAAGCCCTGTCCACAACTGTTGACGGACACTGACCATGCCCTAAATGAGCTGCACACAATCCGCTATGATTATCTTATTGTTAGAGCATTTAAAAACAGCATTCATTTAGTATTAATGTTAGTGCTACATAAATCATTCAATCAAGGCCAGTAAGTGATTTTCTGGTTTTATTTGATTGTTTGGCTCATTGACAGTTTAGACAGTTGTTTATTTTACATACATAACTGGCTGTGTTTTTCTAGTTATTTAATTTGTATTTTTTCAACATAAACTTGTCAATAAGACATGAAGGAGAACATCTCGGCTACATATGGTAATCCTCAGTCCCTGAAGAAGGGGACAAAGACCTCACATCAGTGATCGACGAATTGGGATATCGCTTTGATAGACCAGTCTACTTTGAGTGTAAACTAAACAAGCCAATGCACTTCGGTATGCAATCATTGCATCCATCTGCAGCTGATCACAGCAGGAGTATGAGAAAACAGCTGGTGCAATGCATACCAGGTTTCTGCTGAGGAGCCGAGACAGTGACCCAGCCTCTCAGGAGTGGTACAGCATCTGGGGTGACAGGATGTGGCATCTCCGTTCCCTACTTCAGGAAATGAGGGTTACCATAAGGAATCGAGAACTTGGAACAGGAACACTGTGGAAGCTCCATTCTTCCTGATGGAGGTCTCAGGAGCAAATACACATATAAACATCTGTTTAGATGCATACGGAAAATTGGAGGTGATTGGAACTCTCTTGGAAAATGGCAGAAGTCTGCCAGGGAAACACAGGCTCTAAAGCAATACCATGGACTTTACACATATGTGATCCAATTATGTATCTCATATGGAACCCAACCTTCTACTGTTTCTAAAGGATTCAGCGATTGAAGGCCTGGTGCTGGACACTGAGGGGACGAAGGAACTCAACAGGGTCTACAATATGGACACCCTGGGGTGGTTTTAGCAAGCCAGCACTAACCAGTGCCTCTCCGTTCTACTACCCGTTTGAGTTGAGAATACAGGAGGATACTGGCTCCAAATGAAGGTTATAGATTCTAGAGAAAGTGTTGGGGGTTGCCCAGCCAGTAGCTCTACAAATATCTGTCAGCGAGGCACCCTGAGCCAGTGCCCAGGAGGATGCAACACTTCTAGTTCAGTGAGTGAGCAAATAAAATATTTGTGTCCATTTTGTAGCATCTCAGGGCTTACAAATTCACCACCTGATCCCTGAAGGGAATAATGGGAACCTTGGGCACATAGCCAGGCCGGGGCCTCAGAATGACCTGAGAGTAAGCCGTCCCAATTTCTAGCATGCCTCATAGACGATGCTCTAGCCGAAAAGATGGTGTCCACTACCTCTTGGGATAGGTCACCAAGAATCTCCGTGTCCCATCCAGGTACCAGATATGAAGACTCCAGATGTCTGGACATGTGTGCTACAGGGTGCCCTGTCTCTTAGTCAGTAGATCCTTCCTTATACTAGGGAGGGGCTGTTGCGAAGAGCCCTAGTTCGGGGAACCAGGTCCGAGTGGGCCAATATGGTGCCACAAGCAAGACTTGCTCCTTGTCCTCTTTGACCTCTCTGACTCTCTGACTCTGAGGCTAATTGGGGGAAACACATACTTGCGCAGGCCCTGCAGCCAGCTGTGTGCCAGTGTATCCATGCTGAGTGCTCCCTTGGTCAGCGAATAGAACAACTGGCAATGAGAGATCTCTGGAGAAGAAAACAGGTCTACCTGAAAGTATCACCAGGAAGTGTACCAGGAGTTGTGACATGCGACGGGAGCGCAGACCACCTTGTCGGTTGATGTACCCATTGGTTGCTGTGATGTCCGTTCGGACCAGTACGTGCTTGCCTCGTAAGCACCCTTTGAGACGGTTCAAGGTAAGATGCACTGCTAACAATTCTAGGCAATTGACATGCCATTGCAGACGGGGGCCCTGTATGCCTTGTACATGGCCCCCCCAGCTGGTGGTGGAGGCATCCGTGTAAACCACAGCATGCATGGAGACCTGTTCAGGGAGCACAACCCATGCCAAGAAAAACGTAAGATCTAACCCTGGAGTGAAGGTTTGGTGACAGGCCAGTGTAACTTGGACCTGGTGAGTGCTGCACTGACACACCCACCTTGGGACTCAGCCATGAATCCAGTGCTGAAGTGGTCTCATATGCAATATCCCTAGCAGAGCCTCCAAAATAGTTTCTGTCCTGCCCTTTAACAAATTCAATCAGATGAACAACGATCACACATGTTTGTCCGTGAGGCATGCTGTGTGTTCAACAAAATCCAACTCCATATCGAGAAAAGAGATCCTCTGCATCGGAGAGCGTTTGTTCTTTTCCCAGGTGACCAAAGACCCAAAAGTGCTTGCACAACTAATCCAGAGACTGTGAAAAATAAATAAATAAATAAAAATAGAGAATTTGTGTTACAATATACACCATTCAAAAGATTGGGGTCAGACATTTTTGTATTATTATTATTATTTATTTATTTAATAAATTAAATGTAATGATTTTCTTTTTAAACTTTTGATTAATCAAAGAATCAAAGAAAAGTAGCAGTTTCCAAAAAATATATATATATATATAACACTGATGTATAAACTTCCCAAAGAAGTTCAAAATCACTCTCACGGACCTCTTCCTGGACTGTGCCCAGCTGGTGGAATGACCTCCCAATCTCAATTCCTACAGCGTACAGAGTCTTTACTCATTTTCAAGAAACATCTAAAGACTCATCTTTTTCGCCTGCACTTAACCAACTAATACTAGCACTTTTCCTTTTCTTGCCTTTTCATTTAAAAAAAATAAAAATAAAATAAAAAACTTGGCTATCCGTTCTATACTACACTAACTGAGACTTGTCATGGCACTTGTATACTGTTGTTGTTCTTTTGTTGACCTGACTGCTTCTATTGTTCTCATATTTCACAGTTTTTTGTATTTTATTTTTATTTAATTTATTTCTGTATTTTTTTAAATAAATACATCATGAGCAAGATACTCAAAAAACAAGGTAAATAGTTTAAGTTTTTAATTTAGGTTCAACATAACATAATAAAATCAAAATAAACTATTTAAATTGAAAGAACAGAATATAAAAGATCAGAATATAATAGAAAACAAACTAAAGCAAAACTAAAGCTGATATCTGTAAGGTAAATCTGAAAAAAAACAAAAAAACAAACATGAACATGTGAATTCTTCTAAACATCACTATGAAGTAGTTTGCACAATACACCTGTGTGTTACTGTAGCTAAATGTTTTGGCATTTCGTTACTGTTCTGTGCCGATTCTTTGCTATTTTCAGCACTTAATCAACCCACAGAGGTTGTGTGAGTAGGGCTTTTGTTGATGCTCTCAAAATGCCCGCTGCTGCAGGCTGGCAAAGAAGTCGGATGAGTGAGGTCCAGTGTTGGGCCGTCTGCAACTCTCCTTGCCCTCCTGGGACCTAGAGATAGAGAAAACTGCTCTCCCATCAAGATTTTCCAGATTCTCCACCTGGCCCTCCTCCAGGGGATGCAGAGGTGCCTTCACCATCCCCAAAAGAGCAGCCACACCGAGAACCAATCACCCTGCCTGGAAGGCTCGGGACGCGGTGGAGATTTCCACTCGAGCCCTACCTTCTTGGTGGCCCAGGAAATCATAGCTGTAATTTCTGGATCTGACTCAGGCATTGCCCCCATCCTGGAAGGCGGCAGCACAGCTGAATGTTCCTCAGAGAGCTCTCCCTCCAATGCAGAATACTGTTGATACGCTCTTTGAGGAGGGCCCAGCATGTTCCATTGGCTGCTCAACTGGTTCGTAGATGCTAGGAGTGATGGGCCCCTGAGGATTGGTTCCGTGAGGGGTTTCGTACCACTGTAATTCTCATTCTCAATTCTCACCCGTGCTACTGCTAGAAATAGCCCCCGCCTGGCAGCTGCCAGGACAAGCACTATATCGTAGCGGGACAATGGAGCTCCGCCCACTGGAAGAAATGGAGCATGACTCGCAACTCCTAGATGGTCATCTTCCTGCAATGGGAACATGACTCATCTGAGAACACCACCTCAGCATGCTTAATGCCCAGGCATGTGAGGCAGCGATCGTGAATGCACACGTGAAACGGCAGCTTTAAAAAGACAATCTGTCATCTTTTTAAAGATGCATCCATGTAAGCTCTTTTACAGAAATTGCTCTTTCTGGGAAATGCTCTTTTATTGCTGAGGTGCACAGGGGACTGGCTGCTTGCAGCACGACATGGGGGTAGTGCAGCCTGAAGTGCCAACCCACTCGACTCGAAACAACCACCAACATCAGAAGCTTCCAAGAGTGCATTGAACTTGTAGCGACGTTGACATTGATGGAGACATTGGATGGAGCAGAATGATGTTGTCGCTCGGCTCCAAAGCAAAAAGCTGGTATGCATTGCACCTGCTGCCTTGTTATGCTCACACTATGGTCAGCGGCAGTGTGCATGCCAATGTGCACTGGCTCATTTAGTTTACATTCGAAGTAGATTGGTCTATTGAAGTGATATCCCAATGCAAGTGACATGATAATCATAACCAAACAATTTTTTTTTTTTTTTTTTTTGGCAGAGTATTATAGGTACAAGCTGTACAGTAATTTTAGGTACACAGCCATTTTCTGGAAAGGGGAGGGGGCAGCTCATTAGCGTTTAAAAAACAGCTAGTTATTCTGTTGGGTTTTGCCATGGTGTTATGGAACAAGTTGTTAAATTACTAAGTGAAACCATGACACACAATCCACATTTATTGTTTCTGCAGATCTGCCAAAGCTGACTCATCTGTGGTTACTTGTTTTGTCAGAAAAAGCATCAAGTCTTTTCTTAAATGGAGGTAAGTGAGAACTGTGCAATAGAATTGTCATCTAGGTCTCTGAAAACATCTATCAGGACAGGCAGATGTGCTTCAGCGCCTGATTTACTTGGCAGTTCAGTGAAACGATCAGCTCAGCCGCCTGCATGAGGCACTTTCAGCTCCAGCTTCTTCAGAATCAGATTGTGAGGCTTTTGAATCACTGCCTGCCAAAGAAGCTGAGGTTTGGGCCAAACTACAAACAAGAACCCCCCAGTGTCTGTGTTCTCACTGTCCCGGTCCGTCCGTCTCTCAGGTGAGGTCAGTGAGGGTTGTCTGGGTCGTCGAGGTCCAGTGCTGCTCTCTCTCTCTTTCCTGTCGATCGCCCCTCCCTCCATCCCATGAGTGACACAACAAGTTAGTGGTGTAATAAATCACAGTGCGGCTGGCCGCTCTCATCTTTGATATAATTAATAGGTGCTAAGAGAACGTAACAGCCTGTAATTTGCAGATGCCATTTTGAAGAGGCTGTCAGAAAGCTTCTCCTCCGCCTCGCTGCTTTATTTTTTGGGGGAAAAGGAGCAGAGCCGTGTTAAAAATGTCAAAGTTGAATTTTTATTATTGTTGCATGTAAATCAGCAAATAAAGAGCATTTCAAGATTTCAAGATTTTTATGCTTTCTGCATGTGGAAAACTGTACTGCTAGACTGATTCCAGTGTGGTTTTCAGTGGTGGTATGTGGTTACTAGGGGTTTGCTTTGCAATCACTAGTTTTTAGCGCAATCCTACGTAGCTTCCTTCGGAGTTTAGCTTCAACACTTAATCCTGTCAGCTTCAGGACCTTGATTTGCAGGATCAGGTGAGTTTTATTGGGACATCCATGTGGTGGTGTTGGGTAGTGTATGTTTGTATCTAGTTCGAGTTGCTCTGGATAGAAGCATGTGCCAGATGCATAGATGAAGTGCACTGCTGCTGATCTAAGGCTGTAGTGAGCAGTTTCTAGTCTACATCCAGTTTCTAAGATGTTCTGTGGTTGTCAGGTGTCTCTTTAATGTGTTATGCAGTTAATAGTTGACAGCTGTCTTTAATATGTAAAGTTTATTTCAGTACATTGCTAAAGAGTTAATGCAAGAACCATGTTTAGTGCATTGCTGTACGTTGACATTAGAGCAGTCTGGTCGAAGAAAAGTCAGTGTTTTACAACGAGGCAATGTCGTATGAATATGTACCATGCAATTCATATGAAATTAAATAAATAAATACAGAAATAAAATAAGCTTGAAGGTCCACCCCAAAATCCAACCCTTGGTGACAGTTAAGCAGATCTGATGAAAACGTACAAATGAGATTGTACCAATTTATATGAATTATCTTCCAATTCAACAAAACATAAAATAGTTTTTTAACTTAGACTTGTTCCAAGGTCTTATTAACAGGTGTCAGGATGTTTGTGTGTTTGTTGGCATGTTTTCATGCTAATGAATGGTTATGAAGGCGTCTGTCTCCAGTTGTAAGCATGTTTTGGATGGTTGCAAAAGCAATGGTGTTATTGCTTATAAAGTTTTATTAGTAGTATTAAGGCCTGGTTCACACGGGACGATTTTAAAATTGTCGGCAGATTTTCCAAACCTGAGAGACCCCACACATGGCGATAAAAAATCACGGGTCTAACAGTTTTGGTCGCTCCGTGTGTGGTGTGCAGCCACACGGCAATATCAATACATCACACACGAACCGATTTGACTCCCGAGCATTCCCAGGTCAGACGGGAAATCTCGCAAAATCCCTCGAGATCAAACGTGACTTTAGAGTAAACAATCATGGCGGACAAAGAGGATGCAGTGGCCATAGTTTGTGCTTTGTTTTTAACGGGGAAAAAAACATAAGAAAAATAAGAAAAGGCGATGGTCAAAGAGGTGGAGACGACGCGAGCATGGACTATACTTGCTATATCATGATATGGAGATAAGTTGTTGTTTTATCTCATAGAAATGTTGTTACGTACTACACAGATTAATAACCGTTGAAATAAACGTTCATATATTAGTTTCCATGTACTCTGGTGGACTGCAGTTGTGGATGTAGTTATGCCCATCGACTTTATTTGTATTTGTTATATTATATACGCCGGCTGTTTTGATTTTGTTTCCCGGTACTATCACTGCCTCGTCACCTCGCTTTCTGATTGGCTACACGCCACAGTCCACAGGCTGCGTGATTGTTTGTCCTCGGGGGACACCACACACGAGAAGAAATCGGGCAAAATAAATCCAACATGTTGGATATCCCCGATTTGAGATCGGAGCGGTCCCGACATTCTTCCGAGCAGAGGAGATTAGTCTTAACACACCACACACGGCAGGAATATTTGATCAGATTATTTTACGATAATCGGAGCATCCTAAGATTGTCGGAAGGGCTGAATCGGGGCTAAAATCGGCCCAATTATCCTGCCGTGTGAACCAGCCTTAAGTCAATTCTGAGAAGTTTTTAGGGCATTGTTTTGCAGTTGCTGAAGTGTTGTGGGAAGCTTCAAGCAGATCTCATAAGAAAATGTAATTTTAAATCATAGTTTGCTATGAATTCGTATGATGTGCTTGTACTGTTCTGTTCAGCCCCTCCGTCTTTCTGATGGTGTTTTTCTTTTTTTTTCAGTCACTTGAGTGGTTTTGGATCCTGGGTCAATAGCGAAGTCTGTCATCTTTCATTTATCCAATTTTAGCAGAATGAGTTGTGTTCTGTTTTTCATCTGTTTTTGTCATCTGCAGTGTCTCTCAAAACCACACTGCAGTCATTCAGTTCCTCAGAAACATCTGCTTGTGTTTCCAAACAGATTCCAGTCGGAGCCATGGGTTTGAGAGTGGTAGGGGCTTAAAGATGTTTGGCTTGTGACATTTGGCCTAATGGTTAGAGAGCCAGACTAGTTACCTGAAGGTTGCAGGTTCGAGTCTCAGTGCTGGCAGGAGTTGGGGGGGGGGGGGGTGAATGAACAGCTCTCTCTTCCTCCATCAATACTCATGACTGAAGTGTCCTTGAGCGCTGGATCTATAGCTGCACACTGCTCTGGGTGTGTGTGTGTGTGTGTGTGCGCGCACTTGGATGGGTTAAATGCAGAGCACCAGTTCTGAGTATGGGTTATCATACTTGGCAAATGTCATGACTTTCTCTTTCAGTGTGTGAGAAGACTGCACTGATGAATATTAATGAGCTCATGCAGATGTTCCACTGTGATTTGACATCGAGGGTTAAAATGATCATCAAGAGCTCCCTGTAATACAGTCAGTGTACACATTATTTCCCAAGGTTTTTTCCATAATTTCTCTGATACTTGGAAGTAAATCTGTCTAGATTTAATCGGCTCCATCTTTGAAAAGCTGCATTAAACAAATTCAGATTCAGTGTGGACAGACTGAGACGTTTCCACAGTTTAGTATCAATAATTGCTCTTTTTGGATTCTGATTTCTGAGAGATGAAAAACAGATGAAGGAAATCAGATTGCTGATGATGTGAGGAGTTTCTTCACTCCAGAAGTCAGAACTTCACCCCAGAACTCCTCGGTGTCGAGGGTCTATTTCGGGCATCCGCCCATCTGCACTGTTTTCCTGCGGGTTAAAGCCGCTCTAAGCCCAGGATTGTGCGTCTCGCTGCTTTTAATTGTGCTAATAAGCACATATTCTCTTCCGCTCCTACTCTAGTCTAATTATGAAAAATATAATCTGTAAACCTGTCCGCCTGTGTGTGTCTAAGTCTCTGCGAGACGTTGATGTGTGTGTGGGTTAAACTCTGCCCGGGGTCTTCACACGAGACCCAACAGCTCAACATTATAATTAACATCTGCAGGCCTTTCATCTGAAGCTTCTCTGGCAATTTATTGGGCCTACACAAGAACAAACTAAACACAAGGAAGGACAGGAGAAAAAAAAAAAACTCTTCATATTTCCTCATGTAATATTCAGAAATTTGACTCTGAAATTGTATGTAAATTAAATTTAAGATATTTAAGAAAATAAATAAATAAATAAAATAAAATGTGTGTATATATATATATATTATTTATTTATTTTATTATTTATTTATTTATTCAGGTTTTTTTTGTGTATTTAAATTAATGAATTTTTGTTTAGGTGTTTTATTGAACGGAACCCTGTAATCCTAGTACAACATACAGCAGTGTTGCTACATCTGTCTTTGTCAATAATATCAAATGAAAAGCTTTTATTCACTATTGAGTTTGTGACTGAGCTGGTTTTTAAAACCAATTCTTCAATTACTTTAACCTGCGGAACGACTAGATATGAAACAAAACATATTCCAAAAGCTATTAAAATTTTCTTGGTTTATGTACATGCGTTCACAGAGCATTTTCACATGCCGTTCTCCTCTCGGCCGTCAGGAGAGTTTCTCTAATCAGAAGCGAAGAATCATCCATGTCCAAACGAGATGAGACTCCCCACGCTCACTTCCTGTTGCAATGAATTATGGATCTTTAATTGTCTGAGGAAATAAGCATAGCGACACACCTGACTGCCTAAACCACTAATAAAAAAATGAGAGCGAATCATTTCATTCAATTACTTCATTGTGAATTAGCCGCGGGGCGAATGGAAGCGGCGGCTGACAGGAGGTGTGAGGGGTAATCTGAAGGACAATAATGAATTACATTTTAAGTGAAGCCATTTATTCTGCTGTCTGGATGATCAGAGACTCGCGTTACTGAGCAAAACTGCAACTCATTACGTACGAGCATCTCAATATTTACGATCATAACTATGTGTGGCCAGCATTCAGTGAATTAACAACAATCTGCAGGACTTTCCAGCATTCAGAGACTGGTTTAGATTAGATTAGATTCAACTTTATCGTCACTGCACATGTGAGGGACAAGGCAACGAAATGCAGTCAGCATCTAACCAGAAGTGCAATAAACAGTAAGTACAGAATATTTAAGGTCTACAATATGTACAATTACAATCCAGATAAGTATTATGGACATAATTTACAGATTTGAAATACTACAGCATGATACACAGATAGGTGTACTATGAACATACTATACAGATGGATTATGTAAAAGTGTGTGTACACTATAGGCAGAACTATGAAGATATGAACATCATTTACATTATAGCAATGGACAGTAAAGTGCATAGAGAATATTTCAGTGTGTAAATGGATTATTCAGTGTTTCTGGAGGAACAGACAGTAGTAATAACAAGTTTACTGTTTTTGCTTGTTGTAAATAAATTAATGAATATAAATCAGATGTAGTGATGAGGAGGGAGTGGGGGGTGTCAGAGGTCAGAGGTCAGAGGTCAGAGTTCAGTAAGAGACAGCTGTAGGGGAAAGCTGTTCCTGGATCTGCTGCTCATGTTCAGAGGCTCCTGCAGCGCCTCCCGGAGGACAGGAGGGAAAACAGTCTGTCGGAGGTGTTACTTTAGCTTCATTACTAGCTAACTGTTCACATGAAACAGTGTTATGATGTACTAATATAGGTTTTTATCAATAGTTTGTTTTATTTACTTTCACACTTTATTTATTTGTTTGTATTTGTAAACAATAAATTATAAATAACAAGTGTAACATATTTGGACTATGTTTGGAATATTTTTATCAACAATAAAGATTTCAGAATAAGTTAATTTAGCTTTAGCATTTTACACCAATATTTTTAATTGTAAAAATAATATAAATAAACAGTATGCATTGATATAAAACAGGTATGGGAATAATGTAAGATCACACACGATTGGATTTATTCCTGTCAAAAATAACCCATTTGCAGAGTTATTATGACTTGTCCCACTGAACTGTCCCTTGCTCTGTATCGTGCTCTCTGATTGGCTGTAGGCGTATACTACAGCAAAAACAATCAGAGCGCCTTGTTATCACTAGTTTTTTCACACAATTTTAAAAAGTAGCCTCAAAACAGATTTGTGCAGGGCCTTTCATTTTTTTTTTTTTTTTTTTAAATCATTGTATTTTTGATTTAACAAACTAGTTATTGTAGCTACTTTGTTTTACTATATCTCTTTTATTTTTGTATTTTGATCTTTTCTGCAAATGCACACATTTAGGTGCTTGGATGATTTGTTCATAATCTCAGTCCAACTGGTTGGTCTCTGAGCAATTTATTGAAAAAAAAAAAATATATTATAGCCTATGGCCCTAAAGACTTTACATAGAACATCAATGTTATGTAACATTTCAGATATATATATCTCAAATTCTAAGTTGATATGAAAGCAATAATACATAATAACTCCTCAAATCAATATTCAATGTAAAAATATATGTAAATGATGCAAGATATAACAGTAAATGCTCTAATATCATTGCTATTCGGACATTTATTGGAACCCTTTTTTTTTTAATCCAGTGTTTGTTTTCAGGTCTGATGTTATTTATTTTATTTTATTTTTTTTTATTTTATTATTATTATTATTATTCTCATGAAATTCTGATTAATATTAGCTATACATTCATTGGCACTCTTCTCTAAGTTGGGGTTCAGTTCCCTGCTCAAGGGCTCCTCAGTCGTGGTATCGCCGGCCCAAGACTCAAACCCACAACCTTAGGGTTAGGGGTCAAACTCTCTAACCACTAGGTCATGACTTCCCACAACTTATTTGTTCATTAATGACATCACCAGTGACTAGTTGACTTAAAATAAAAGTTACAAGTTGTCTTTAAAAAATCAGAAGTGGTTCAACCCATAGTATAGAAGGAGCAGCGTGGATGAGCATACGGGTCTTAAAATCCAAGTAGACATTTTTAGGATTGAGTGTTACCAATTATTTTTTCAATGTAAAACCTTTGCAGAAAATGTATTTTTGTTTACATTTTATTTCTATTTTTTTGTATATACCTGTTTAAAATGAATATCGAAATTTCTCATGGAACAGAAAAGTTATGTGAATTTAATTCATTTGGTGAAAAATATATATATATTAATTTATAGTTAATTGTTTATAAATACAACAGAATCAATCAGTAAATATAAATATATAAAATATGGATTTGTGAACATTTGTATGTCTCTAAATTTGATCAGATTCAAATTATGTAAATGATTTGTATCAATGCTTTCAGTATGACAGTAAATTTACAGTCTATGCAAACTGAAGTACAAGTCCTTGTGGTAAAACCAAACTTTACGTTAAATAGCCTACATATAAATGTATACATATGAGATTACGATGGACTGCACTGGTACATGTGACACCAGGTCTGAACAAGGTGTTTAAGATGTTTTTTTTAAGGTTTGTTGCTCTTTAGAATTAAATGTTCTTCAGTTTGGGATGTTAGCAATCCCATAATTGCTACAGTAACAGTCCATCAACAGAGCTACTGTTATGACGTCTTATGGTGATTTTTTGTCCTTATTGGAGCTGGCTATTGGAGTGGTTACTATGAACGCTTTACTTTCTATGAATTGGAGCTGAATGCATATTCATCAGAATATCTATTTTTGCATTTCAAAAAAAGAATATCAGCATATGAGACTGAGTAAATATGATGACACTATGTTAATTAGCAAATAGTTCTTTAAACACCAAAGTGTCTATGAACCATCTCATGATGTGAGGAAAATATTTCTGCATACATTACAGTCGATTATATACTCTAAAACAGTACAACTTTACAGCTCCCATGAAGTTTTATAGATTGACCTTAAACCTGATTTCTGATGGCAGCATGAAGCGGCTGGTAAAAGTCAGGCGTTGAGGCGACCGGGACGCTTTATTTTCTGGACTCAAGCAGCAAACACAGAGCAGCGTGAATTTATGAAAACACAGTGAAGTACCACTGTCGAGCTGAAACACTGAACCTGTACATGCTCTCGCCGAAACAACGGCTCATGTTCTCCGTCATGCTCCACAGGAAGTGGAAATAAGGGATAGGAGGAGGCAGATGAAAGCAAGGCAATTTAAAGCACCATTTCCTCCTCTGTAGCTTCTGGACGTTAGTCAGAGAAAGGCGGCATGTGTTCTGTGCTGTCAGCTCAAAATTTTAAAAGCCTTTTCAGTTTCTGCTTGTTCTCGCTGGAAACAAAATGGAGGAGTGAATGGAGAAGTCATCTGCCTACTGGCGTGTCGTTTGTACTTGACAACTGAAGCGAGCGGCCGCTAATGTACACGACCTCGTACCCTCTCGAGAAACAGGGAAAGATCAGATGATGGTTGTGATCAAGTGTTTATGGGGATCTCTTCAATTAGAGGCACTTTTATGTGCTGACTTCTGTTGAAACATACAGTACACATTTTAAAATTGTCTTTTGTTTTCAAAAGACAATTTCTTCATCAAAATAATTAAAACCGTTTAGCTCACTGTCATAAATAGCTTTCAAACTAAATCAGAATATATATATATATATATATATATATATATATATATATATATATATATATATATATATCAATAGATGGATGGATGAGTAGAGATAGATGGTCATTTACCTATTGTTTTCTATTATATATATATATATATATATATATATATATATATATATATATATATGCGAGCAGGAGCGCGACAGAGTGGAGATATTCCTGGGGTCACACCATTTCTTGTTAATCATGAAACACACTCCTCCGCCCTTGGATTTGCAGGCCTCGGCTGACCTATCCATCTGTAAAACAGAGAAGTTTTCAGACGGCGTTACAGCAGCGTCTGGGACCAAGGGCGTGAGCCACGTTTCAGACAAACAAAGGATGTTACAGCCCTAATGTCCTGTTGGAAACTTATCCTGGCTCTAAGATCGTCCATCTTATTCTCCAGAGACTGGACATTGGCGAGCAGAATGCTCTGTAAAGGAGGGTCTGTGTGCTCTTTTCCTCAGTCTGTTGGTTATTCAGGTGGTCATTGTTCATCTCAGCGTTCTGGAGAATCTCAGATAGCCACAATGGATTGGAGGATAAAGTGTCCTGAAACAGGTCAGTGAAGCGGTGTCCAATGTCCAAAATCTAAGTGGAGCGACCTGGACAGCGACCGGACACGGCTACGCCATCTTGGATTGATGAAGGGTATTTGCACTCTGTTTGACTGAAAGGGATTCTCATGTAAAACTGAAAAGGACTAAATGTTCATTTGGTAACACTTTATAATAATGTTCAGTTGAAAGTCATTTATAATTGATTAGTTGATGATGAACTAATAATTTACAAAGCATGAATTTGCATTCATAAATGATTAATAAGTGATTTTTTTTTTAAATCTATGTTTTGTAGATTAAGTTATAAATAATTTACAAGTGAACAGATGATGATTAACTAATAATTTAAAAAACATGACTAAATTCACAAATAATTTAAAGTAATATGCTAGCGATTTACAAATCTTGTAATTTAAAGGTTAATACGTTACATTGTATTACAGTGTATTACAGTGCCCTTACATTGCCGTAGACATTACAAAGTATTCAAAACCTGTTGGGTAAGCACCAATCATTTACAAAGCTTTCAGTATCCCCATTCTAAACTGTTAAATAACCATCAGTTGTACATGTTTTACAAAGCTGCCGGTTACAGGTTGTGTGTGTGTGTGTGTGTGTGTGTGTACACACTGGGGTGAAAGATCTACAAATGATGAGTAAAACATTTACAACTTATGAGTAGATTACACAGATGAGATATAGATGTCTTCTCTGATCTATGGAGTATTATTAACGCTGTGAGATAATAGTACAATGTTGACATTTCAATGACTTGTAAGTGCTTAATAATATATAAACTATTAACTAACTTGTTCATTTTTCTGAAGACGAATTACGACTCAGCTCTTTCCATGAACTCAGTGCTGCTGACTGAGGAAACCGAGCAGCGGTGTTTTTGAATCTGATGACGGTTCTGTGAATCATGTCTTTAATTCCCTGTTTGATTTAATATCATAATCTGAAGCTTCTGTCCCTCCCAATCCAATCATACAGTCCAGACTCACTGGGGTCTTTAAATCTCTTTCTCATGCTGTGTTAATCTCATGTTAGATAAGATTCTCGCATATAAAATCACAGTATTTCTTACTCTAATGCAGAGTGTAGAGTGAACAGTGCTCGAACACAACTTTACTTCTGTCGTTTTCACATGTCTCGCTCCAGGCGGCGCTCAGCTAACTCAAGTGTGTTGTAAATTCACCTTCAAACCCGAGGAAAACAGGAATTACGACATGAAGAAGTTTATTGTCACTGCTGTCCATGTAACTATCTAGAAATATGAGTCTCCTCTCCAGCGTCAACCTCCGCTTTAAACCATAATCATAAAATATATAGAAAATAATCCTCCGTCTTAGTGAAACATGGAATTATTAATTTATCAGCTTTCTGGACGCGGTGATTGAAACGGTGCGCCCTGAGCTCCGGTGGCGTCTGTGCGATGCATATTTTGACATAAATCTGATGAAGAAATAAATAAGTCGGCCGGGATTAGACTCGTTCCCCCTCAGCGGCCCGGAGATACTGATGTTAATTTCATATCTCATAGCACATCATCTGATCCTGATAGAATTCCATCCCAAAAAAGACAGACCCAGAGACAAAACACACACACACACACACACACACACACACTTGCTCTCTCTCTCTCCCTCTATTATAAGTCACTCTTGAAGAGGCCTCTAGCAAATAGTTCATCATTCATACAAGCAAATGAATTATTAAATGCCTCTCTAGCTCGGCAAAGCAAATAAGATGAAAAACAACTTGTCATCATCTTTGATCCTTTGAGAGTCTGTGTGGATGGAGAGACCGCAAGCAGGTGGACAGAGAGCAGGACACACACACACACACATACACACACACAGTCGAGCCCTGGGGAGATTTTCACCCGTAGACGTGAATTAAACACGTGTATTATATAAATGTCTCCTCTGTTATACTGTGTTATACTCTTTGCATGAGCAATCTGGACGTGTACACAGACAGCGCGCAAGCTGGCTTCTTGTATTTATACTGACAGCATACGCTGATGGCCCACTATTTTGTTGACCAATTACAAAGCAATGCTTAATTTTGTTCAGTCTGTGGTGTAAAAAGGTTGCAGTAGCAATTCAGGGAAAAAACAGTTAAGTAGGTTAAAGTTTGAATAATGTTTTCTCCCAATTTATGTAGATTTTATATATATATATATATATATATATATATATATATATATATATATATATATATATACATTTTTTTTTTTCAATTTCACTATTCACTGTATGAAGAATTTTTGGGTATAATATGTCGCAGTTCACTTTATTTTGCTTTATTTATTTATTTTTATTTTTTCTACCGCAGAGGTCCCTAGCGGACTCACGGACACGGAAAGCACATGGCAGGCTTTAGCCTTGCTTTCTCTGTACCAGCAGGATCGTAGATGGAGGGAGTGAGAGTGCACGAGCAGCCGCTTGCTTTAGTTACAAATAACAGTGTTCTGTCAGTGTTGATGCTTTAATAACAAATAGTTATCGGTAGAGTGTATGCTGGGATTCATAATTTTCATAAAGAAAAAAAGTAATGTAATTAGTAATGCAACTACTTGCTTTTGAAATAAAGTAATCAGGGCCCGGTTCCTCAAAATGTTCTTATCGCTAAGTAGTTCTTAACCTATTCCTTAACCTCTCTCTTAACCTTATGGCATGATTCCCCACATGTCCGTACGCTAAGTATATCTTCTGTAAGACACACTTTCGTAAGGTTGGTCCGGACCATTCGTAAGCTCTCTCTTAGCGTTGTTTGAGCTCAAGACTCTGTACAGCAGTCTTTAGAAATCAGAGCAGCGCAGTACAAGTCAAACTATTTAACTTATTATTTTTATTTTTAACTTTACCTATTTTTACTTACTATTAAACTTTTTTTATTTGGCAAAACTTAAGCCCTTTTGACATTTTTCCTGACGTGGCTATATTAAAAATAATTCGCCTCCCAAGACAACTCATTATGGAGCTGGACCATCTCAGACCTGCGCTTGCCAGGATAATGCGGTGGAATTTAGCTTTAAGCCCTGAAGTCCAGCGCTTTTTTTTGCTACAGAGAGTGTCATCGAGGTCGTGGGAGAGGGCTACGGCCTAATCAAGACCTCGGTGTGGAGGTGCGTCCACAATGTCACCAACCATACCGGGGATTACATCCTGGTGGCACACTCATCCCTATCGCCAATCCATCAGTGATTGATCAGGCGTATCGCGAAAGGTACACGTTGCCATAAACGCGCAGGTTATAGTGGACCATAGGGGTGTGATCTCTGACCTGGTGGCAACGTCCAGAAAAACTTCAACTTCCTCTGACGAAAGGCTTGGTGCCCTTTTTTACGTTGCTTCCCCATCATATTCTGTATCTAACTCTCTCTCTCTCTATCTGTTCATAGGTTGCTTTTTATTAAAGACATAAACCAATTGCAATCAATACCGCTTTAAACTGAAGTAACTGCAGCTGCTTGCCAATCAACTCTGATTGTAAAGTACCTTACCATTAATATAAAAGTGTATTATATAATTTTTATAAGTCGTTAAACCCATGTCAAGAAGCGAGGGATAGGAGGGTGGATGATTAGCGAGGGATACCCGGTTCATCTATCCATCACAACATATCATGTGAACATATTACTGACCATTTGATAATTTAATTTATAGTCTATATTCTACTGATAACTTAAAATATGTTAAAATAAATGTTACTATAATAATTTGAGGAATGCTTCATTTGCATAGAACGGGTTGTCTTTCTTAACGCTGTAATGCACCATCGCGTGAAGTGGAAAATCGATTCCTGAGCAATCGATGCCAACTAATTCAACACCCTCACTTTGGACAGCGCTCTTGTAACGTCAGACGTAAGAGGCAGCGTGCTAAGAAGCTTCCTAAGGGACACTTCGGGGAACACACTTAGGAACATAAACAACTTTGGTAAGATATATCTTTCGAGGTCTTCTTAGCGCACTAAGAGTGAGTGTTATCGGGAAACCGGGCCCAGAACAGTAACATGATTACTTTTAAAAGGAGTAAACAGCAATCAGTAATTTGATTACATTTCAGTGTGTGTGTGTGTGTGTGTGTGTTGGTAACAGATTGCCGCTCTGCTGTGATCTTCTCCATAACTCTTCATTTATTCTGTCCACTAATCTGTCTCTCAGGCCATGGATGACAAAGTCAGTGGATTGGCCTCATTTCAAAGGACAATGCGTGACCAGCTAATGAAGCTAGTATTCCCAGCGCTCACCTCCATGAGTAACAGTCATCATTAAATTACAATTGACCCTATTTACTTCATTAATACACAACTCTGCTTCTATTATCATGTATTAACATGCATGCATGAAGAATTCATAAACATTACTTGCAGATGAGATAATTTATACAAAAAAAAATAAAAATAAAAATAAAAAAAATACATGTTGACATTGAATTCGTTTTTATTGCTGTATAGCATTCTGGAGAAAAAAAAATAGATATAAGTTGTACAATGCATCAATGTGTTGCGTTAATTTTGAGTTACTTTTTAAATCTGGGCAGTGCTTGCTTGCATGTTTTTAATATAAAAAGTTATGTTTTTTTACAAATGTAAAAGCCCTTTCACACCAAAAGTGAAATGAATGCATTTTTGTTTATTAGTAAAGTGAAGTGACATTCAGCCAAGTATGGTGACCCATACTCAGAATTTGTGCTCTGCATTTAACCCATCCGAAGTGCACACACACACAGAGCAGTGAACACACACACACCCGGAGCAGTGGGCAGCCATTTATGCTGCGGCACCTGGGGAGCAGTTGGGGGTTCGATGCCTTGCTCAAGGACACCTAAGTCGTGGTATTGAAGGTGGAGAGAGAACTGTACATGCACTCCCCCCACCCACAATTCCGTCCGGCCCGAGACCCCACAACCCTTCGATTGGGTATCCGACTCTCTAACCATTAGGCCACGACTTCCCATGGTTGAATTGGATCATTGAAGGTCAGTAACAAATACATTGATTAAGAAAATGGGATTAAAAACATATTGTGAATAATATTTGTCTTATTTAACATATTTCATTATTGCAGTCTTGTATAATCTGAGTTGTGTTTGACTGTTTTTATTGATTGTGAGGAACAATGAATGTGTTGATGAGTTCATATTTTGTCCAGATCTACAGTGAGATCATCTTTGCACTGACTCCTGATCTCTGTCACCATGGCAACACCGGAGCTGTCACTCAACACATGGAAACAAAGTAACTGCAGTCACTTATTTGTAAAAAGTAACTCCGATATTTAATCTAAATGAAAAAAGAATGTGTTACTTTATTAGTTACTTGAAAAAAGTAATGATTACGTAACTTGCATTACTTGTAATGCATTATCCCCAACACTGCAAACACAAAATAGATTTTGAACAATATTTGCATGGTAATCTATCTTATAATCATTTCTTCAAACTCTTTGTCATTGTATCAGATCCAGGTCCAATATCATTCGACCTCAGTGGAGAATGAATTAAACACGTGTGCAGTTTTCTGCAGTAGCTTACTTATCTGATAAGATGTATGAAGTCTTTGTTGATTCTTTGTCACAACCTGTTTAAGTAAAACAATATCAGATATATTGTGATTTTATTTCATTTTATGGGTTTGTTCTGTAGGGACAATATCTGTCATCAGTATCACAGACATATATTTGTAGAAACAGACAGCAATACATTGCATGGGTCAAAATTATACATTTCTCTTTTATGCCAAAAATCATTAGGATATTAAGTAAAGATCATGTTCCATGAAGATATTTTGTACATTTCCTATCGTAAATGTATAAAAACTAAATTTTTGATTAGTAATATGCATTGCTAATAACTTCACTTGAACATCTTTAAAGATGATTTTCTCGATATTTAGATTGTTTTGCTCCCCCAGATATTTTCAAATAGTTGCACTTTAGCCAAATATTGTCCTCCTCACAAATCATACATCAATGGAGAGTTGATTTATTTAGCACATACCCTTGTGACTGGTTTTGTGGTACATGGTCACAAATAGCTTCGTTTTATGAAGGTTTTAAATTTGATTTTCAAATCTCTGTTGTTGATGACATGCAAAGCTTGATATTTCAGTTTCTTTTAAAAGAAGACCATATACAAACTGGTCAAATTATGTTACTTGATCATGTTGTTCTGAATATCTGCGAGCCAGTCACAGCAGTGTTGATATGTGCACTGTTGGGAACATTACTTTAAAGTAAGTTAGTTATAGTTACTCACTACTTTCACTAGTTAGTAACTGAATTACTGAAAATACCAACTTTTCATAGGATTGCTCCTGACTCGCCATCTCTGCTGCTGCGGCGAATCTCTGTTTAGCTGTGGGTTTGGGTGTGTGTGTGTCTGTGTGTGTGTCTGTGTGTGTGTGAATGTGTGTGTGTGTGTGTGTGGCACCGGTGGAACGTGTGCTGGCATGTGTGTAAAAACACTGGCTCTGATTGGCTACCATGAAACACATGACTCTGCTTTAGCCAATCATAATCGCTTATCTCGTTATTAACCCAACTCCTCCCTCGCTGTGTGAGCCAGGGCTGTGATCTGATTATACAGTTTATTCAATCAATGCATAGTAACGCACCGCATTTAATGTCCAGTAATGTTAACGGCATTGTAACGACGGGAAAAGTAATTAATTAGATTACCCAGTTACTGAAAAAATACAGTCGTTACCTAACGCCGTTCTTTTAAACGGCGTTATTCCAAACACTGGATGTGTGTAATAATTACAGCACAAATGCTCTCTCTGGACCGTGAACGGATGGCCTGTCCTGGTTTACAGGCTGGTGAAGGCAGTAATGTGGCCTGACCTTCCTGAGATTTTCAGGGTCTCTCTTAATTTGGGAATGTACCAACACGCAGCAGGAGGGCAGCTCTGTTTCGGTCCAGAGAAAGGTCACCTTGGCCTCGTGTGGAACTGGAAGCCCATGGCGCCGCTCTGCCTCCGTTACAAATGAGTGTATAACAGACTGCAGCTCTGTGTGGACTCCTGAGAGGACGAGAAACACCCACCTTCATCTGGAAAACTCACGCCGTCCCTGACCTTTGCCTAACTCACAGTTTAACTCCAGGCTTAACTCCACAGGTTCCTCATCAAATGCCGCCTTCTTCAGTTAAATAAATCATCAACATCATCATCTGACAGTCAGTGCAGTCCATTAGAGAGCATTTTCTAGAGATTCCAGATTAGCCACAGTGAAATGATGTGGATTGTGATAAGTGGAAAACTCTGTGACTATCTACTTACCTTATTTAGATATTTATTAATTTGCAGTCGAGTTATATATATCACTTTACTAATCTGACCTTTCTTCGGCCATTTTGAATTGTTAAATGGAAAACATAGATTTATTGAAATTAAATTCAATTAATGAAATAATTTGTAAATGAATGAATGAATTTCATCAAATAGTGTTTTCCATACAACAGATGCTAATTATTTTATTTTATTTGGGGGAATACCGCACTCATGCAGTTTTGTTATTATTATTATTATTATTATTACTTATTTGTTAGTCATTGTATTCAATATTTTGTCAACTAATTCATTGAGTAATTTTAACTGTTGCTAAAATTGCTAAAAGTTAAAATAATACTTTGATTACTTCATAATACTTCAGATCTCAGAATGATTTTGTTGAAGGTCATCAACACAGATTGAATTTGCACACATTTGATTCCAAATGACTTTGATTTGACATCCGCTGACAACTTTTAGCACACTTTGGCAAATTTCCCCAGCAGGAAGTTTCATGTAGTTGTAGTTACACTGAGCAAAATGTGCAAATGGGACGAGAGCGTTAGTGCACTTTGCACTGCTGAGTCAACTCTTTGGCTGCTTTTCTGGACAAGTCGTCGAATGGGGAAAATGAGTAGTCACACAAATCCTGATAGCTAGAAGAGAGGAGCGCTTTGATGTGTGTTTTCGT
Source organism: Carassius gibelio (assembly GCF_023724105.1). Lineage (NCBI taxonomy): Eukaryota > Metazoa > Chordata > Actinopteri > Cypriniformes > Cyprinidae > Carassius > Carassius gibelio. The sequence goes on along the minus strand of NC_068402.1, from coordinate 40,560,847 downwards.
TGCTCAGCGGGCAAATAGTCCCTGCCAGAGTGGGTTATTTGAGTCTTCCAGATATTGATTATAGTGGTTTACACAAACTGCACAGTCTGGGAAGTGCATGACAAATGTTGTTCTGTATGTGGGGCTGTATGTTTGAACATTCAGCTGCTGTCTGTCTCTCTAATAATGGCTCTGGCAGCAGTTCTGTGCGACTGCTCAGGCCTGTGCCAGCTGTGCACGGATGGACGCTTGCGCTGGAAACCGTGCCAGGCGCTCGGATGCCAGAGCTGATGATGGACATGGAGTACCAGCTGCCTGACTGACCCTCCAGCAGAACCACTGTCATTTTTCACACAGACCTGTCTGTCTGTTGGCTAATGCAATAGCACCTAATAAACTGGTAACCTCATTCAGCTTATCTGTTACAAAAAGACTGAGCAAAGCAGAGAGAGACATTAGGTTTGACTTTTATCAGCAGTTATTACATTCAATTGTGTTTTTCATATTTTAGTGTCAGAGGACTGTCAGGGATCTAGGAAAGAGGGCCCAATTGCAGGGAGATAACAAGGGTTTATTGACAAAAGACTGATACAAGAGGGTGGTGAAGTACACAAGATACCACAACAGGAACACAAACAGGAACAGATAGGGAAGGCTTCAGGAAACAACTGGCAGAATACTTTGGCAACCGAGTGGGCAGCAAGACCAGGCTGATGGACACACACACACACACACACACCCTCAGGAATTTGTTGGTCACTGACTCGGAGACCGACCAAATGCCAGACAGGTAGAACAAGGACAGGACACACAGGGACAGGTCAGGAGCTAAAACACAAGACTAGACAGGACACAGCTCCAAAAACAAAAACAAAAAAACGATAAAACTCAAGACAAGGAAAAACAAACCATTATAAAAGGTTAAGTAACAAGAAAATAAATTACCCATTTAACCAACTCTGAATAATCAAACAAAACCAAGAATCAAGACTGAAAAAATAAATAAATAAATTACAAATAAAAGCAAAATCAAACAAGTTACTAAAGACAATAACATAGAACTACAAGGACTAGACTAGGGCACAAGACCAACCAGACAAGGAGAAATGGCCATATATACAGCCAGAGCCAGAGCCAGAGACGGGGGAGGGGGTGGGGGGGGTACAGAGGGGTAAGGTGCACTATGAATAGGGAGGAAAACACATGAGGCACAGGTGAACACAATTAGACCAACTATGTTAACAAGAGGGTGTGGTAAAGAGGAAACAAGGAGGAGGGGCTAAAGGAGCACATGGCCGAGAAAACTACTAACAAGGCCATGTGCTGACACTAAACACAAGAAACAAAAACATAAAACAAAGTGACAGTGTAAAACCCTGACAAGGACAGCTGAGCTGGAAGAAAGATATGCTAATGTCTTCTACTATCGTCATTTGCTACCATTTAGACTTTGTCAGTTGTCAAATTGCAATTTTTGGATTTTGTTGAAAATAAGTATCTTTTAAATTTAGAAGTAAATCATCATATTATTCTGATTTGTGAAGATCATGTGACACTGAAGACTGAAGTAATTCTGAAAATACAGCTGCACATAAATTACACTTTAATAGATATTCATTCAGAAAACTCACCACAAAGTCATAATTATGAGTAGAAAACTCTCCAGAAAACTTGATAACTAAGCTGATTGTACTAAATATCATTTTATTGTATCATGTTTAACACTAAGTGTTAATAAATTAGATGCTATCGCAAAGATAACATCATCTTAGTGATATGCTATTTTACTACAAATAATGATAGTCTTTTTACACTGTAAAAATAGCATTTTGTTTATAAGTGTAAATGTAGTTAGATGCTACGCATACAGCAAATTGTGTAAATACCTCAGTACTGTAGTGCAATATAAAACAGTGTGTGATAATAACACACTGAGTTTTTTTTTTTTTTCCTAAATGTTTGCATGTTAATACAACCTTACATTGTGTCAATCACGTTTGCACACTGCCTCCGAAACTTTCATCCATCATATATATAAAAAATGTTAATAAATTGGCTCAATTTTAATTTTCAGTTTTTTTAAGAGGTGATTTGCCACCGTAAAACTGGATGCCAAAATCCAGAATAGTGTGTGATGCATTGATCAGCTTTGTCTGGCAGCACGAAGCACTGTAAAGATCCTGAGGTCACAAACTGAGCCACTGACATCGCCCGGGACAATCTCCTTGATAACTCTCCTTCCTCTCTATATCTCAGGATTGGATGGACCCAATATCTTCCTCTTTCACATACAATAATGTTGGACTCAGTGTGCAAGGACCTTTAGATTAGATTAGGTTTTATTGTCATTGCAAATGTAAGGTACAAGGCAGCAAAGTGCAGTATTCTGTTTGTGTTGTGTTTTGTCCATCTTTTATCATTTTGTCTATCCCAGCCAAACTTTGGTGGTGCTATTTGTTAATATGAACATTTCTGGTTATTTAGATTGATCAGCCCTCGGGCCCCTCTCAGATGCCTGCCTTTCCTGCCCTATAGCTATGCCTCCGATTGCATCACCATTACAAACATATAAAAGGATTTCTGCACATAAGCAGCGCTATTTATATGGCACACAGGGCTGTTGTCTATGTAGTAGCTCACAAGGTTTGATTCACAGGTGTCGTCCATTAACTCATCTCAATCACGTATGGTTTATGCGCTCTGGTATCTGAGAGACAGGCATGTCATTCTCATGTTTACCGCCGAGACCAAACAGACTGGGGAATCATGCAAATGAGGACGAGCCAATCAGAGAGAGGCCTGGGGCGGTGATCGCTCTCGCTCCAGATAAACGTCTGTCTCGTCTCGTCACAGCACAAACCCTCTCACACAGACGCCTGTAGGATCCCGTCAGATATTATGAGCGCGCACAGATATTAGAAGGATAAAGCACACTGGAAACATGACGGCCCGTGTCTTCAATACAAACAATCTGCTGGATTTGCTTTTCTGTGATTCACAAGCAGGTTTGTTCGGGAAGTTGCTACAACACTCGCTGCTTTCAAGTTTACTTAATGAAATCAATGCTATTTAATCCAAAAACAGAAAAACAAATAGATGATTCACTTATTTCCCCATAAACAGATATAAACTTAATAAAAACAGACTTCTCATTCCTTACAATGAATAATCCTTCACTCTGTCTTCCTGTTTCAGTCCTTGAAATCAGCTGAGCTACACAAACTGATGTACTCATGTTCAGTGTGCAAAATCTCAGTATTTGTAGGAAATGTATTTATTTATTATTATTATTATAATTTTTTTTATCTAGCTAAGTTACATTTACAAAATGTGATGGCACTGTAAAATTGGCATAGAAAATGACTGAATGATTCAATTTAAAGCACCTTCATACATAAAATAACGCAAAAACACAAATGATGTGCATTATTATTATTTATTTATTTTTTGCCCATCTTGCTCTGTCAACAGTGCTTGAATACATATGTCATAAACGTTTGAACTAATACACACGATTTTCCCCAGAGGAGCGCACCATTGGTTCTTGTAGTCGATGCTATATCTCTTAGCTTCATGCATCTCCTTCTTCCTAATTATTATTAAAGACCTTATCTCATGTCATACCTCATGTGTATAAATCCTTACCTCATATCAAAGGCAGCTTCTCAAATATTCCTCATATTTCTCTGGACGTTCCTCGTTTAGACATGAGCTCTTCTGAGAGATTTTAACTCTGTGGCATCTTTTCCATCACACACTTATTCTTGTGATTCTTGTAGCTCTCTTATACTTCTGGAGTTCAATCTGAAACACACTTTCTTGGCTTTTAGGAAATATTTATGGCTGGTTCGACTCTCCCATTGTCAATACTCTATCGCCACCAAAAATAAATGCTGCCCTTGATGGAAATAAATGCTGTGATGGGGCATAAAGTTGTTGAATCAGTGCCACGGAGAATGCATAATTAAAGCTAAAAATGGTCCATCTTTTTGGCCAGGTAATGTATATTATGTGATTTAGTGAACCTAAATGTGATTTTATTTTCTTTCTTTTCTGAGTATTCAAGACTCTCTCAACTTATCTCAACTAACTTCCAGGCTTTCACTCTGAAGCGCAGCAGATGATCCACATTCAGTCCAGTGTGTTCATTAACTTGCAGTCAAACATCTGAGCAAAAGTACTTCACATTTCACTTGAAACAAGTCCTGGGTCAATACACCTCTAAACATTGCTAGTGTCTTTCAATCAGCGTGTGCAAGGAGCATGTAGGAGATATCTCCTTTATTCCCACAGAGGCCTGCCTGACTGTACGTACAGTGCTGAGAGACTTTAGCACTCGCACTCATCCAGACAGAAAGAATCAGAGCTGACAGTCTTTCTCAGGCTAGAATGACTCATCTGTTCTTTGTTTTTTATTACAGGTTTAGTTCTAGAGCTTTCTGCAGTAACATAGAACAGCTGGTGCAATATTAATGTTAATTAGGACTGTCCTAGAAAACACACTTCTGCTTTTAGAGGGTCTCGCACTGAACGTACAGACGTGTCCTCAAAACACAAGTGACACCGGCACGGTGGGAATATTTAGGTCAGAGCTGTGGAACACACACACACACACACATATATATATATATATATATATATATATATATATATATATATATATATATATATATATATATATATATATACAGTGGGGATTGAAAGTTTGGGCACCCTTTGCAGGTTCTGTGAAAATGCGAGTAATTTTCAAAAAATAAGAGAGATCATACTAAATGCATGTTATATTTTATTTAGTACCGTCATGAGTAAGATATTGTACATAAAAGATATTAACATTTACTCCACTAGACAAAAGAATTGCTGAAATAATTAAAATAACCCCACTCAAAAGTTTGGGAACCCTTGGTTCTTAGCACTGTGTTCTGTTACCTGATGATCCTCGACTGTCTTTCTGTTTTGTGATGGTTGTGCATGAGTCCCTTGTTTGTTCTGAACAGTTAAACTGAGCAGCGTTCTTCAGAAAAAATCTTTAAGCTCCTGCAGATTCTTCAGTTTTCCAGCATCTTTACATATTTGAACCCTTTCCAGCAGTGACTTTATGATTTTGAGTTACATCTTATCACACTGAGGACATTTGAGGGACTCAAACACAACTATTAAAAAAGATTCAAACATTCACTGATGCTCCAGAAGGAAACAAGATGCATTAAGAGCTGGGGGTGAAAACTTTTGAACACGATGAAGATGGCCAAATTTTTCTTATTTTGTTGAAATATATATATTTTTTTCTATTTAGTTCTGCCCTTCGTAAGCAACAGAAGATACTTGTATGTTTCCCGGTACACAAATTAAGTACAATTTACATTGATCTTCAAATTCCAAAAGTTTTCACCCCCCAGCTCTTAATGCATCTTGTTTCCTTCTGGAGCATCAGTGAATGTTTGAATCTTTTTTAATAGTTGTGTTTGAGTCCCTCAAATGTCCTCAGTGTGATAAAATGTATCTCAAAATCATAAAGTCACTGCTGGAAAGGGTTCAAATATGTAAAGATGCTGGAAAACTGAAGAATCTGCAGGAGCTTAAAGATTTTTCTGAAGAACGCTGCTCAGTTTAACTGTTCAGAACAAACAAGGGACTCATGCACAACCATCACAAAACAGAAAGACAGTCGAGGATCATCAGGTAACAGAACACAGTACTAAGAACCAAGGGTTCCCAAACTTTTGAGTGGGGTTATTTTAATAATTTCAGCAATTCTTTTGTCTAGTGGAGTAAATGTTAATATATTTTATGTACAATATCCTACTCATGACAGTACTAAATAAAATATAATATGCATTTAGTATGATCTCTCTTATTTTTTTAAAATTACTCGCATTTCCACAGATTCTGCAAGGGGTGCCCAAACTTTCGATCCCCACTGTGTATATATATATATATATATATATATATATATATATATATATATATATATATATATATATATACACACACACAGTATATATAAAGATTAAAGATAAGGAGAATACACTACAGACACAATCATTGTGTTCACACTCAGTGGTCAGTTTTGAGATTCAGGCTTATTTGGCTTTTCATACTGTGTTGTTTGAGATTAATGGAAGCCGACAATCAACCAAAGTACACGTTTGTGTTTATTTTCTTGCATATTTAGATTTCAATTCCAATCCATATCTTCAAATATTTCTATCCACTTCAGCAGCAGGTTTAAAACGTACAGTTTAAATTCTAATGTTATTCTGAAGGATTTTATTGAAGGGTTTGTTCATATATCATTCACAATGATTTACAGAACATTTTCTTCATAATAACATGGCAATTTTTTTTTTTTTTTTTGATAGTATTTTCTGATTTAAGGAGAAATAATATAAATTTAAGCCTGGATTTATCATTTTATAATAATCGTGTTATAACAATATTAGTATTATTATTATTATTTTATTATTATCATTTTTTTACATGAACATCATTTTAGAAAACATTTTATTGCTTCACCTGTGGTGTTTTGCCTTAATAAAATAAAATATGATGAAACATTTACTGCCAAAGTTTAAACTGGAGACTTAAGGTCCAAATGAATTTTTCAAATAAGAACGACTCATAACTGAGCCAAAACTGTACAGATACATGTTTGTGATAAAAGCTGGTGGAAGACTCATCCTGTGAATATTGTCCTACACTGCTTGTCCATTTCCAAGTTAATGATTGATAAAGCTGTATTATTTATCAGAAGTTGCGATATGTGTGTGTTCCACGGTCGCTCGTCTCAGGACAGCAGTCCGTCCCTGAGGGAAGCGTCTAATGGAAGTTTTTCACCACGTCTTGACCATCGAGAAGAAATAAAACAGAGCTGTTCATGTAGCATACTGTCCCAAACACACACATCTCAGCTATCAAAGGACTTTCTTCAGATTTATGACTTCATTTTATTTGGCCTTCGGTGATTTTTCGCTCATGCAGAATACTCCTCCACCCGATGAGGCTATACAGAAAGACATAAAGGTGAAATGGTAGTTTATAGAAGAAATAATAAAGCATCGTTCAACACATCTGTCACCTCAACTCTGCCAGAAGAGAAACTGAGAACAAATCTTTAGAGAATTACTGTGTCTGATCAACAGTAAGTCGAATCAGATAAAAGTGTTCGCTAATTGTCTGAATGTGTGTATGAGCGACAGTAATCCTAATGCATTCCTCAGAAAACACTAATGAACAGTTCAGCGAACCTCAGCAAATGAGGATGAGTTCTGTCCGAAGCCTTGCGAACAGCAGCACACTGAAGTTTTACTAACAATCTGCAAAGAGATCACAGCAGCTTTTATTCTTTAAAGCACTGATGCTCATGTGCAGATGATGAGGATTGAAGGAACACGTCCTGGCTGAGGTCTAAATCTGTCAGTACCTGAGCAGCAGGTCACAGCGCACCGCCTCAGTCTCATTCATCTCTGTGCTGCGACGGCAGCAGGTTATCGATGGATCCTAAATCAGTCAGAACCTTAATGAAAGCATCTTTCCAGACGCTGTTTTTGGACACGGTGAGAACAAGTTGTGCTGAAGATGGTACACATTTTCCTGTTTAAAAATCCTTTGGAGTCACAAACAGTAAGAACAGCAGACCAACATAATCCCTCCCACCTGTCTGAACAAATACACTTATGTTGAGCAGTATTGCTGAAATGGTTTGCCATTTTCCATTTTTGCAACAACAAAGTGCACTATACTACTACATTTACACTGATATGCATATCACCACCTACTGGGCAGTTATCTGATCATGTGGCTGCATTTATTTATTGTTTCTTTGTGTATTAACTATGCTTCCACATGCTGCACATAGCACCCTTTTTGATCAGCAAACAAAGAATCTCTCATTTTTGTTTAATGACATACTAAATACCTCAACAAAGCAATGACAAAAAAATAATATATATATATATATATATATATATATACACAAAATAAATGAAATATTTTTTTTTTTTTAAATACAGTACATGACAGTATCTAAATGATACTAAAAATAAGTAAATACAATAGTGCTTCATTTTGTGTCATAATTAATTAAATAGTGTTGTGGCTACTTACTCTTACAGAGTATATGGCATAACATACTTTATGATTGGGAAACACTACTTCCAAAGTTTAACATGTGAAGCTCAGTTTCACAAATTGGAGAACAGCTTTCCTGCCAACTACACAATCTGAACTGACATCGAACAGAGCCAGATCTACACCAAAAGTGGGAAAACCCTGCATTGCTGTTCTCTTAAAAGCTTTCAGTCGTAGAGATGCAGAGGTGCAATTGTTCTGAGACACTTTAATCCAGACCTGATCCAGCTTTGAGAGGCAGGTGTCAGGAAACACCTGGAGAACATCCTTAATCCTGGATGAGTTCTCTCTGCCACCTTCCAGGACTGTGTTTGGTCAGAGGTGTTTGTACCAGACTTCTTGCCCAGAGCTTTCAGTATCCCTTTATGAACCTTTCTGTGAGGAAAGCACCGCGAGGCTCCGGTGAAGGATGAATCACCGTCTCTGTCCTGTGATGCTCATTGATCTCGCTGTAGCAAGAAGCTGCCCTTCATGACAGACGGTTTCAGATGAACTCTCTCAAAGTGACACAGGAAGAGGTGCTGGTTTGGTTTTAGCTGTTAAATATTCATTATTAAATATTCAGAAGTAAATACACAATCTCTCCAAAGAGAGCACTGTGAAAAATAAGCAAATGTTTTTAATGAAATTGCTAAAAAATATTCTAAAAGGATATAACAACAGCTAAAAATTTACCTTGAGTGAATCTGTATTAGTTTTGATTTTTAATTTAATTTAATTTTTATTTATTTTTCTTCTCAGGGACTCCTGACCGTCTCTCCAGACCAGAGGTCAGATTTCATCATTAGAAACTCTCATCCAGGTTAACGGCTGCCAGATGTTGGGCTGAATTTGTTTTCTAATGTGCCGCACAATCTGGCTGTCTATCAGGTGGACGTCCACAGGGAAATGTGCTGTATGTTATTGATGATAATAAGGACAGGCACATGTCCTGTTTGTTGATAACACTGAAGCCAAGAGAAATCCCTTCACCATTCTGAATATCTGTGGTCTGTAAACACAGGATCAACCCTCGCTTCTTTATCTTGCTCCCTAATGTTAATGTCAGGAGTCTGTTATTACCCAGAGGTCTGATTATCCAATCACAGAGCTTTGACCTGCAGCTGTGTCCAATTACAGCAGACTATTGAGGAGAAAGCCCCGCCCCCTCTTCATCTTCTGCACAAGAGCCGAATAAATGGCACGGTCTCGGTCGACGAGAGCAGAATGCTGAGAGACCGACATCAAGCATCTCTCCAGGAAATGAAGAGCGGCAAAGAAGAGGCTATTTTCATACAGGAGATGGAAAACAGCCCTCTTCAGATCATATCGTACACTAGGTTATTACCCCCCCCCCCATCTCTCTCTGAAGGTGTGATGATGGCTTTGGCCTCTCTGTGATCTGGAAGGCCTTTAATGGGATGTGATTTGAGAGCACAGATCTTCGCTGGGCTGGAGTTAATGTGGGAGTGTCCACTCTGACCTCACTGTGAGTCGAGGGTCAGACGACCTCTTTCCATCATCTCTCATCTCACCAGAGGGTTTTTCTTCTTCTCTGGAGCATCCCTGTGGATGTTCACATTACTGTTGTTTGATTGATTATCATTAATGAAGTTTGAGCAACGATTGGAGCTCAAATGTAGTTCAGGCAGAACACAGCATGGCTGAAGCATCAGCTGACACTCAGCTGATTGTAACTCCTCCCAGTACAATTATTGAGCTATATAAGACCATCCCTTATGTATGTTTGCCATAGTCTGTCGCAAAGACACACAATAGTCACTAGTCAGCCTAGAGTTCTGTCGCACAGATAAACACAGAGTCAGTTCAGTTCTGTCGCAAAGAGACTTGCTTCTAGTTTGGCTCAAGACAGCTTCAAAATGCTAATTTGTTACACAGATACTCGCCAAACATTCATCTAGTTTGTCACAAACACTCAGGTCAGTTTTAAACGTATTTAATGATGTTGACCATACAGTTTTCACTTCAGATTCAGGTTGTATTTTGAACACATTTCGCAACAATCGACCAGTGTACGTGGCATGATTGGAAGTCAGTCGAGATCGGCCATCCCTGCATCGAAAGTAACCTACATCATCAAAAAGATCAAGCATCCTCAACATCCTCAACATTCATCTGAATGTGTCTCCATGAAGCTAAGCCAAAATGTCTTATTTTTCTTTCATACTCATGCTCACAGAGTCATTCATTATCATGTTAAACCTGTATCCTGTTTTCTGGGTAACATTGAGAATATCACTATATATTGTTGACCAGTCTGACGGGGCTCATGCTTATAACAGTAGTTTGGTGGAGTAGACTCATTTAGACCAGTATAATAAACCAATATAAAACTTTTATCTGTGATCATTTCATTTACAATAAGTGCTTTGGGTGTGAGTGATCTAATATTTATGAGCCCAAACTTTAAAAATAGTTTTTTTTCATTTACTTTACATGTTTCTGGTTTAATTACGATAAGATTTTTTCTAGATCCTACATTATATTTATATTTCGACCTCACTATTCTGGGAACAGACACAGTCTCAATAGTTTTTACAGCGCAAGTAGTTTTATCATTTAAGCGGGTGGAACAAAACTCATCATAATAATTATTTGAGAATTGACTTACTAGTCACATGGAGCGAAGTATCCTGGAGATGTTGTCAAAGAGAAGCTCCGCTCCGATTTTGCTGGGGTGTAATCCATCAGCTCGAAAATATTCCAGTTATTAACAAATAGCAGTTTCTGTTCTTTACACCATGACAACAACCATTAATTTAAAGCAACAAGTCTACTGAACCTTTCGTGTCCTTGTCGATACGTGGGCAGTGGTCCTGACACGATGATCGTCGCCGCGGGCATCGTGCTGCGAACCGTCTCGATCAGGCTCCTGAAGTCCCTCTTCAGCGTCTCCGTCTGCCGCAGCGTGGTGTCGTTAGCCCCGGCGTGAAGCACGACCGCTCTGGGGCTCTCGTCGGCCTTCAGGATCGCGGGTATCTGCACAGAAACATCGAGAACACGAGCACCAGGCAAACAATGAGTGTGCTCTTTACCCTCAGCTAACGTAGCACTTACGTGTCGGACGATGGAGTCTCTGATGATCACAGCATCGCGTCCTGTCACAGCGAGATCCTGCTTCTGGCTTTGCTACCGTTCGGACGTTCTAGCTTACTGCTCTGCGCTTTGCTTCTTATTTCTGTACTTTTCTCTGATTTTTACTTCAGCAGATCAGCACAGTGCTCAAACAACAGATTTTTGGCATAAACGCTAAAACTAAAAACACTGGGACTGGAATAATACTACAAAAAGAAGACTTTGTCTCCCACTGCGAACAGCTTACATTCTGGAGACGGGAAAACAACTGCCTACCAAACAGAAGAGAGAGAAAATGCCTCCTGTTGGATCTACTTGTTGCATGAACTGCTGCAAACTTCTACAAATGATTGTGATTCTTGAAACAAAGTTACTTTCTGGACTTCCAAAACAGACGGAACACTCAGCAGACCGTCGTCATGGACCCCCTCAGCATACAGCCGGTGAGTCCCATGAATCTTCTGAATCTCAGCAGTTTATACCAAGTGTAGAGGAACAAGCCGAAACTGATCGCCACACTAATCGTTGGCACAAACAGGGAGCAAGACCCAAAGGAACACGAGACATCAGATTGTCACAAGTTTCTCGTATTGCTGCCATAGCTTCCTCTACCCCAGATTCGACTATCTCAAGGCTTGTAAATACTGGTATTCTACCACCCCCTATACATCTGGAGAACAGATTTGAAGCATTAATAAATGTGGGTGAGGAATCCCCAAATGTATTTAAACATGGATCGGATCAACCAGCAGCAAACACCGCTACTAACAGGCGCTCAAGGTCGAGCAGACAGCGGCTTTCAGCTCAGAGCGCAGCCGAGCCAAGGACTCTGATAGTGGGTGACTCTGTTATCAGAAAACTCCGTAGCAGGACTACAACAACATGCTGCCTTCCTCAAGCAACGGTCTCTGATGTGAACAAGGAACTTCAGAACATTCTGATGAAGCACAAGACTGCAAATTGAATCGTCCTCCATGTGGGGAAGAATGATATTCGGAAAGAGCAGTCAGAACTCCTTAAGAAGGACTTCAGTGAACTCTTTGAAACACTTCGAAGACTCAAAGTTCAGTCGTTCATCAGTGGACCACTCCCAGCAAGGGGAACAAATATGTTTTCACGGTTGCTTGGGCTGAACACATGGCTACAAAGATCTTGTAATATAAAAGTAGTAAATTTCATCGACAACTTCAATCTTTTCTGGGGCCATAGACAATTGTTTAAAGCAATGGCCTCCACCCAAACAAACTTGGTGCTAGAGTGCTTAAGGACAATATCTACTTCTCCCTCCGTCATCCTTCAGCAGAGTGTGTCAATCCATTCAGCACACACACACACCGGGTCCGAGTCATCATGTGGTTGACATATCCCACAAGGACACTGATAACACCACGCAGCCAAAACAATCACTGCTGATAGACACTATCCCTGCTGAGCCCTGCCCACAGAGCTCACAGACTGACTGTGATGTATCAAAACAGCTACAAGATTCACCACCCGAGGACGACTTTCTGGAAAACAGCCAGGGAAGCCAGGACAACACATCACAGCCACCGGAAACACCAGAGACACAGCCCATCTCACCAGACACATTATCCCTCTCTCCAGCATCTCCACTTATGTGCTTCTCAAAGAAAATGGAGGAATTGGTGTATGTTGGAACTAAACTCTCCCACTCATTCGCTGCTAGCCCGCAGATATCAACTAAAAAACGGCGGCCCCCCAACCACCAAAGCCTGTGGGCCCTGTTCCTATGAGAGCTCTCCAACCACTGCCACAACGCCAGGGCCCAAACCCTCTATCTGCTGAAGGTGAACCAAAAACAACTGATAGCAGCTCTCAGTGATATGTGTCGGGTCCCCGCTATAATAGCAGCAACATTGACAAATGCCTACTGAACAAGCGGGAACCCAGTGTGCCTGTAGCTTTCTCTATTTCAGTTTTATCGCGTGAAAGAAAGTCTAAGGCCATCTCAAGCCGAAGGGAAAACTCATCTAATCTGCGGCCTATTATGCATCAAACTAAGATTGATGTAAAGACGCTGGCGCCGATACAGGATGGCTGCCTCCGTGACGAGCTCCGCATATGTTTTTGTGTTTTTGTTAGTTTGTCCTGTGTTTAGTTATATTCCTGCCATCAGTTTCACCAGGGAAGAACTGCTGAACATTCGGCAGAACACACCACAGGATATTTTACCGGATTTCAATTATTCAGACGTTTTACTGAACGTTGTTATCGGAGGAGCGGCGGCGCTGATCAAGCGCTTCAGGACGCGCAGACGGGGGAAGCGAGCGGGAGCGCTCGTCAGACTCAGGAAGCGCGGATTTCGAATGCCGTTGCCTAGCATCCATCTGGCAAATCTCCGCTCTCTACCCAACAAAACGGACGAACTCCTTCTGCTTTCTCGGACAAATAAGGATTTCACACACTCTGCTGCTCTGTGTTTCCCGGAAACCTGGCTGAATGACACCATACCGGACAGCGCGCTCCATCTGCCGGGCTTTCAGCTGTTTAGAGCGGATCGTGACACAGAATCAACGGGGAAATCGCGCGGCGGCGGGACATGCTTTTACATCAATGAACGGTGGTGTACAGATGTAACTGTGTTAAAGAAGACGTGCTGCTCAAATCTCGAAACACTCTTCATTAACTGCAAGCCGTTCTATTCGCCGCGGGAGTTTCACTCGTTCATTCTGGTCAGTGTTTACATCCATCCGCAAGCGCATGTGAGCTCAGCTTTACAGAAACTCGCTGATCAGATCACAGAGACAGAACAACAACACCCGGACTCTGTTTTAATCATTCTGGGGGACTTTAATAAAGCCAATCTGTCCCGTGAACTGCCAAAATACAGACAGCATGTTACTTGTCCCACAAGAGACAGTAATATATTGGATCACTGTTACACCACAATAAAGGATGCATTTCATTCTGTTCCACGAGCAGCTTTGGGACGTTCTGATCACCTTCTGGTTCATCTAATACCGTCCTACAGGCAGAAACTAAAATCAGCTAAACCTGTATCAAGGACTGTAAAAAGATGGACTAATGAAGCAGAGCAGGATTTACAATCTTGTTTTGACCTCACTGATTGGAGTGTTTTTGAAGCTGCTGCCACCGGTCTGGATGAACTCACAGAGACCGTAACATCATATATCGGTTTCTGTGAGGATATGTGTATTCCTACAAAGACTCAAATAATTTACAATAATGACAAACCGTGGTTCACTGCAAAACTCAGACAGCTCCGTCAGGCCAAAGAAGATGCTTACGTGAAGGGGGACAATGTCTTGTATAAACAGGCTAAATACACATTGGAAAAGGAGATCAAAGTGGCAAAGAGGAATTATTCTGAAAAAATAAGGACTCAGTTCACTTCCAACGACTCCGCATCAGTGTGGAAAAGTCTAAAGAACATCACCAATTACAAGACACCACCCCCCAGCACCGTAGAGAATCAACGACTGGCAGACGATCTGAATGAGTTTTACTGCAGGTTTGAAAGAACACCCATCACCTGCCCTGAACGCCTCCCCACAAAAACATTCACACCCTTCACAACTCCTGCAACCAGCCCTGAATGCCTCTCCAAACTACCGTTCACACCATTAACAGCTCCTGCAACCCATCCTGAACACCTCTCCAATAAAGCACTCTCACCATTCACACCTCCTGCATCCCCCCTCTCTGGTGGGGCACCTGCAATTCAGATCAACGAGGATGCGGTGCGCCAGGTCTTCCGGAAGCAGAAAAGGAAAAAAAGCACCGGGCCCAGATTGTGTTACACCAGCCTGTCTGAAATCCTGTGCTGACCAGCTGGCCCCAATCTTCACACAGATCTTCAACAGATCGCTGGAGCTGTGCGAAGTCCCTTCATGCCTCAAACGTTCCACCATCATCCCCATCCCTAAGAAACCCAAAATTACAGGACTAAATGACTACAGGCCTGTGGCTCTAACGTCTGTAGTCATGAAGTCATTTGAAAAACTGGTGCTGGCCCACCTGAAGGACATCACTGGACACTTGCTGGATCCTCTTCAGTTTGCCTACAGAGCAAACAGGTCTGTGGACGATGCAGTAAACACTGGACTGCATTATGTTCTGCAACACCTAGACAGACCGGGGACTTATGTGAGGACCCTGTTTGTGGACTTCAGCTCGGCCTTCAACACGATCATCCCAAACCTCCTCCTGCCCAAACTAAATCAGCTCTCCGTGCCCACCTCAGTCTGTCAGTGGATCAACAGCTTCCTGACAGACAGGCAGCAGCTAGTGAGGTTGGGAAAATACACATCCAGCACCCGTACAATCAGCACCGGAGCTCCCCAGGGCTGTGTCCTCTCCCCACTGCTCTTCTCCCTGTACACCAACGATTGCACATCTAAGGACCCCTCTGTCAAGCTCCTGAAGTTTGCAGACGACACCACACTCATCGGCCTCATTCAGGACGGTGACGAGTCTGCTTACAGACAGGAGGTAAAAGAGCTGGCTGTCTGGTGCAGTCTCAACAACCTGGAGCTTAACACGCTCAAAACAGTGGAGATGATCGTGGACTTCAGGAGAGACCCCCCTGCACTCCCCCCACTCACCATCATGAACAGCACTGTGACTGCAGTGGAGTCATTCAGGTTCCTGGGCACCACTATCTCTCAGGACCTGAAGTGGGACATTCACATTGACTCCATTGTGAAAAAGGCCCAGCAGAGGTTGTACTTTCTCCGCCAGCTGAGGAAGTTTAACCTGCCACAGGAGCTGCTGAAACAGTTCTACTCCACCATCATTGAATCCATCCTCTGCACTTCAGTAACTGTCTGGTTCAGCTCAGCTTCTAAATCTGACCTCAGAAGACTACAGAGAGTAGTCCGGACTGCTGAGCGAATCATCGGTTCAACTCTCCCATCTATTCAAGAACTGTACTTATCCAGAGTGAGAAAAAGGGCTGTCAAAATCACTTTGGACCTCTCACATCCAGCACACTCCCTCTTTGAACTGTGTCCATCTGGTCGACGCTACAGAGCACTGAGCACTAGAACGACCAGACACAGGACCAGTTTCTTCCCTCAGGCAATCCATCTTATGAACAGCTTATAATAACGGCGAACACACTACACTTTATATTTATATACACACACACTTTATTTATCTAACACACATACTTAGTATACACTTAAATTTTGCACACAATATATATGTACATACATAACTTCATTTTGTAATATACCTGCCTACAATTGTCATTTGTATATTGTCATTCACTATCTACTTATTTGTATTTTTTATTCTTTTATTATGTGTTTTATGTTCTGTCGCTGTCATTCTGTTCTACTGCGGAGCTTCTGTCACGAAAACAAATTCCTCGTATGTGTAAACATACCTGGCAATAAAGCTCATTCTGATTCTGATTCTGATTCTGATTCTGAAGACACAAAGCACTGCCATCAAGTTAGCACTTTTAAACATTCGCTCACTAAAAAATAAATCATTTCTAATCAATGACTTTATAACCACAAACAATCTGGATTTTATGTTTCTAAATGAAACATGGTTAGAAGACAGCTGCAGTGCAACAATCCTAAATGAAGCAGCCCCTCCTAACTTCACGTACATGAGTGTTTGCAGGACTGTTAGGAGAGGTGGAGGTGTAGCTGCTCTATTTAAAGATGTCTATCAATGCAAGCAAGCGTCATTTCGTCAGTACTTGTGTTTTGAATATCTGGGGATTGTGCTGAAAGGTGCTCCATTATTATTTACAGGCCTCCAAAATACTCTTCAGCATTTGTTGAGGTCACAGAAACGTTATCAACAATTTCCTCAGAGTTTGACTGTTTTGCAATTGCAGGGGATTTTAATATTCACATAGATAATGCAGAAAACAAAACTACAAAAGAAATGATAACGGTTCTAAACACCTTTGACCTGATTCAGCATGTGCATGGACCCACACACAAAAGTGGACACACTCTGGATCTAATCATCAGTAGGGGTCTAAACATTTCATCCATTGTTATTAAGGACGTAGCACTATCTGATCACTTCTATATTTTCTTTGATATATTGATCTCTGCTACCACTGAATCTAGATCTGTCTCTGTCAGAAGGAGATGCATAAACGAGAACACAAGTGTACTATTTATGGAGGCTATATCTTTAACACCAAGCATTTCTGCAGACTCTGTTGATATTCTCCTTGATTCCTTCAACTCAAAAGTTAAGCACCAATAATAGTCAGTAAGTAAACAAACAGACAGAAATTAGTTTGGAGAAGATCAACAGCAGTTCAGACTATGAAAAGACAATGCAGAAAAGCAGAGCGGATGTGGAGGAAGACGGAACTTTAAATTCACTAAAGCATCTATAAAGACATCCTTCATGCTTTTAATGTGAAACTAGCCACAGCCAGACAGAACTTCTTCTCAAACCTAATAAACAGTAACTTAAATAACACTCGTACTCTTTTTGCCACTGTTGAGATACCGACAAACCCCCCAAGTCAGATTCCCAGTGATATGCTATCAGACAGCAAATGTAATGAGTTTGCTTGCTTCTTTTCTGAGAAGATCATAAATATCAGGAAGGCGATTAGCACATCCTCAAGTAATGCAGAGGTCAGACAGATTCGGCCAAAATTTCAAAAAGATACTATGTCTATTTTTGAAACAATTGATAGCAAAATTCTGGAAGACATAGTGCAGCAACTAAAATCATCAACCTGTTGTCTTGACACACTTCCCACATCTTTTTTCAAAAGTGTGCTTGACTGCTTAAAAGCAGATCTCTTAGAAGTGGTGAATGCCTCACTTCTTTCTGGGACATTTCCAAACTCCCTAAAAACTGCAGTTGTAAAGCCCCTCCTGAAAAATACCAATCTTGATAACACAATTTTGAGCAATTTTAGACCAATATCTAATCTTCCTTTTATAGGCAAAATTATAGAAAAGGTATTTTTTAATCAGCTGAACAAATACTTAAACTCAAATGGATACCTGGACAATTTTCAATCTGGTTTCCGACCCCATCACAGCACAGAGACAGCACTCATTAAGATAATAAATGATATTCGCTTAAATTGTGACTCTGGCAAAATATCGGTGCTGGTATTGCTAGATCTCAGTGCTGCGTTTGACACTGTCGATCATAACCTACTACTAGAGAGACTGGAAAACTGGGTCGGGCTTTCTGGGATTTTACTCAAATGGTTCAGATCATACTTAGAAGGGAGAGGCTATTATGTGAGTCTAGGAGAGCATAAGTCTAAGTGGACGTCCATGACATGCGGAGTCCCACAAGGGTCAATTCTTGCACCGCTCTTGTTTAGTCTGTATATGCTTCCACTAAGTCAAATAATGAGAAAGAACCAAATTGCCTATCACAGCTATGCTGATGATACCCAGATTTACCTAGCCTTATCTCCATATGACTACAGCCCCATTGACTCCCTCTGCCAATGCATTGATGACATTAATAGTTGGATGTGCCAGAACTTTCTTCAGTTAAACAAGGAAAAAACTGAAGTCATTACATTTGGAAACAAAGATGAAGTGTTCAAGGTGAATGCATACCTTGACTCTAGGGATCAAACAACTAAAAATCAAGTCAGGAATCTTGGTGTGATTCTGGAGACAGACCTTAGTTTCAGTAGTCATGTCAAAGCAGTAACTAAATCAGCATACAATCATTTAAAAAAAAACATTGCAAGAATTAGATGTTTTGTTTCCAGCCAAGACTTGGAGAAACTTGTTCATGCCTTTATCACCAGCAGGGTGGACTATTGTAATGGGCTCCTCACCGGCCTTCCCAAAAAGACCATTAGACAGATGCAGTTCATCCAGAACGCTGCTGCCAGGATTCTGACTAGAACCAGAAGATCTGAGCATATCACACCAGTCCTCAGGTCCTTACACTGGCTTCCAGTTACATTTAGGATTGATTTTAAAGTACTTTTACTCGTATATAAGTCACTATAGACCTAGGACCGAAATATATTGCAGATATGTTCACTGAATATAAACTTAACAGACCACTCAGATCATTAGGATCGAGTCAGTTAGAAATACCAAGGGTTCACACAAAACAAGGGGAGTCCTCCTTTAGTTACTATGCTGTCCGCAGCTGGAATCAGCTTCCAGAAGAGATCAGATGTGCTAAAACACTAGTCACATTTAAATCTAGACTCAAAATGCATCTTTTTAGCTGTGCATTTGTTGAATGAGCACTGTGCAATGTCCGAACTGATTGCACTATATTTTCACTGTTTTATTATTATTTTTTTTTTTAATGTAAAATCAGTTTCTAACTGTTTTTAAATGTTTTAAAGGGGGGGTGAAATGCTCGTTTTCACTCAATATCCTGTTAATCTTGAGTACCTATAGAGTAGTACTGCATCCTTCATAACTCCAAAAAGTATTTATATTTATAAGAGAAAGATAGTCTGTACCAATTTTCCCCGGAAAAACACGAGCGCCTAGAGGCGTGACGTGTTGTGTCGTCTTTTTTTTTTTTTTTTTTTTTAAGCTGTACATGTGGAAAGTGCAGTTTGATGACAACATTGCATGTTGTTTACTTGATGTGCTTACGCCCCGATAGCTAAGTTAACAACACAGAGATATTTGAAGCAGTTTTACTCACCGCCTGCGGTTCCAACACACGATCGTGACCCTTTTTCGTTGGGACTGCATTGTCCTTAAGAAATAAACGATACGCAAATCCGTCGTCAAACTGGGCCTTGTTTGTAAAACAAGCATCTTCGAAATGCAGGGAACAAACACAAAAAAACTTTCCGAAACTTGTGACATACCGGAAGAGGTTTTTTTGGAACAAAAATACTCCTTCAAACGTACAACTTAATTTTTGAAACTTTGTCCATGTTTAGCATGGGAATCCAACTCTTTAACAGTGTAAAAAACTCAGTATGCATGAAATAGCATTTCACCCCCCCCCCTTTAATCATTTTAAAAGTTTTAAAATTGCTTGTTTTATTTTTTGTTATTATTTTTCTTCATGATTATTTTACTTTCTTTTCTGTAAAGCACTTTGAATTACCATTGTGTACGAAATGTGCTATATAAATAAACTTGCCTTGCCTTGCCTTGCCTGTCTCGTGGAGGGGAGCGAAGCGGCTCCGGATGGAGATCTCGAAGGCAGGAGGGGGAGAAGTTGTCGCCCGGGACCCGGCTCGCGTCCTCCGCTGTGGATGCACCCAGGGTCCGTGGTGTCCCGGCGTCGCAGTGAAGGACATCTGGAAAGATCGCGTCCTGGGTGCACTGGGCCTGTGCAGAGAAACACATGGAGTAGACGTGGTTGGACTGTTAACAGCACGCTGTATACTTACCCCGGACTTGTGAGCGTCAGCCCGGGAGGTTTCCAACCCGGATCTCTGCTCTCTCAACTGGACCTGCCTCACCACCAGGTCACGAATCTGCTTCTTCATGACCTCCGAATGCAGCTTGAACATGTCCTCACATGCAATCAAAGGTAGACATTTATCCGCCATTAAAGCAAGTAACAGTAAAGCCATGGTAATGTGTGTGAATAGATTATTAGCAATGCACGCAAGATTAGCGACAACCACGCAGGTGATGCTAACAGGCTATAAGCTAAATAGCGGACCCAGGAATCAAAATAAAACTACTGATAACGAGGCGCTCTGATTGTTTTGTTGTAGAATACAATAGAGGATATATTCACACGTTATAGAAACGGAAATGATGGTGTATAAAATAGATTTGTAAGATAAAAAATAATGTGATGGAGCTCAAACACATGGAAGTAAAAAAATTAATAAAATAAATAAATCACAGTCATGTGATCAATTTCTGTCACGAAAACAAATTCCTCGTATGTGTACATACCTGGCAATAAAGCTCATTCTGATTCTGATTCTGATTCTGATTCTGATCAAAGATAGCCTGGACACAGTGTGTCTGCTGGAACAATCAATGATTACTGACCAACTAATAAAAATGTGACATGAAATCAACGTAACATGGCGCTAAAACATAAAACTGATACTGGACTCTGTAGCAGTGGGAACCTGTTCTATGGAGTGACCAATCACTGTTTCTCAGGAGTTGGTCTCGTACTTACTTGCTTACTAGCAAAATGACATGGAGTAAAAATAGTGAAGTAGTCATCAGATTAGTTACACATAAAGGAGGATTTTCAATAATATTGGTCACTGACACAGCATCAAGTTAACTTATCTAAGGGAACACACATGTGTATGTTGCTTCTTAATAATTGATTTGCAATGCTATGGATAAACAAAAAAATACTTGTCCATGCAAATTAAACAAAAAAAAAATCTAAAATGATGTATGTTCAGGTTTCTAATATTGTTAACTGGTTTGCTGAAAGTTTACTATATAGTTTCAAATATTGTGACAAGGTAAACAGCATCCTAATATCTCTTCTCTTAGAATAAGCAGGGTTGTTTTGTGTTTTTCAGGGACGTGTCATGGTTAATCTCAGTTGTCTGTCCGTTATTGTGTCGTGTCCCTCTCGTGTTCATTCTAAATGAACAAGGGATTTATTGAAGGGGTTTTACACAGAACTCCAATTTAAGTGTCTCACATGTTCATGTTGTCTAGGGAATATCAGCTTAATGTTGGTTCTTTATGAGGAATGCTGTGAGATTGTCCTTGCGGTTCATTTCAGGCCACCTGTGTTTGATTGTAAGATGTTTTACGAGGAGGATTTGTGAAGCCAGGATTATTCATGTGAAATGTGTTCAGAATCCAGCAGATTAGTGCTGGTGTTGCATTAATACCCGTGTGTCCTGATGGAAATCCGGCAACTGTCTCCTTACAAGGGGTCAAAGGTCAGAGACTAATAGTTTTTTCTTTCTGTCTTTAAAAAAATGAAAAAAACAAAAGGTTTGATCAAGGCACTCTGCACAAATATTGCACACTATGGTGTCCCATTCATTTGTCTTTTAATGAATAAGAGACACAAATCTCAATGTTGTTATTTTGTAAGACATGTCATGTACACTATACCAGATTTGCTCTAGTCTTTGCAAAAAAAATATTTTGTAATTGTAATTAAATTGTTTTATTTATGAATTAAAATTGTAGCTCTAGACAATTATGGCTATGATTTTATTAATACAGTTGTCTGGTTGATTTTATGTTTTCAAGCATTCAGACCCCCCCCCCCCCCCCTTTATTTTTTAAGTAAATAATTTAATTAATTAAAAACAAACAATAAAACATTTTATTATGATATCACATATAGTTCATTTTGGTTAGGTTTGCAATGTCCACATGTTTTTGTTGAAGGAATTAAAGAGGCTGTAGCATTTATATCGCAAATAGGTGGCCAAAATTTTCAATTAATTGGATATTTGAATTAAATGTTGGTCAATATTAAACAAGGATTTGATCATCCTGTAAGTGTAACAACAGAAATGACCAGGCCATCAGTGCCCTTTGCAGGCATTTTTAATAATACAAATGTACTGTTTATTTTGAATTAGCCTGCATTATATTTTAAGTGTTATTCACCAAACTATGATTGTTATTAATTAACCAATCATTATTGCCTAATTGTTTTTTATATAATACATTTATGTCATGTCAACTAGAATAATGCATTGTTGTTGGTGGTGAAATTATTACAGACATTAAAAAACGTTAACTAACGTTAAAAGTCAAAAAAAGTTTCACAGGATCATGAAAGTAGCTACCTGAAAGTGATGCACAGGCTTCATCTTTGGCTTTTATTTATTTACATTTTCTCTGCGCCAATGTCTTTTCCCAGATACAGTCTGTCCATTAATTATTTTGATAATTTGTATTCAGACGCAAACAGGAGGTGAGAACGAGAGCGGGCGAGGGCACAGATGCGGGAATGGTGCGTCACGTGTTACTACAAACTGCGTTCATCACAAAATGCTTTTTTTTTATCATATACTGTTTGTGCGTGTGTGTGTGTTAATGTTTAGATTTTTATTGTTATATGTAGGCCTATATGGTAAAATTCATAAAGAAAGAAAGTTTTTGTAGAAACTGAGATGGAATCCCCCCTCACAGCCCCCACCATGTGCCATACGCAAACTCAAGTCAAGTTACCTTTATTTATATAGCGCTTTAAACAAAATACATTGTGTCAAAGCAACTGAACAACATTCATTAGTAAAACAGTGTGTGTCAATAATGCAAAATGATAATTAAAGGCAGTTCATCATTGAATTCAGTGACGTCATCTCTGTTCAGTTAAATAGTGTCTGTGCATTTATTTTCAATCAAGTCAGTGATATCGCTGTAGGTGAAGTGACCCCAACTAAGCAAGCCAGAGGCGACAGCGGCAAGGAACCGAAACTCCATCGGTGACAGAATGGAGAAAAAAACCTTGGGAGAAACCAGGCTCAGTTGGGGTCAGTTCTCCTCTGACCAGACGAAACCAGTAGTTCAATTCCAGACTGCAGCAAAGTCAGATTGTGCAGAAGAATCATCTGTTTCCTGTGGTCTCGTCCTGGTGGTCTGCGTATAGGGAGCAGCGGTACTGATCAAATAGTTAACTGTATTTAAAATTATCAAGTATTTTGCATGTGTTTTAGTATTTTAGTTAACACATCGAAATAAGTTCTTCTTTTTCTTCTTCTTCAAAAATAATAATAATAATAAATCATAATGAATGTACTTCAAAGTAAAACATGACCACTGTGCATATATACACTGAAAAAAAGTGTTATATTAAAAGTTTTCACTCCGTATTTGCTTTAAAATTTCACAAATAATTACAAAATCTACAAATAATACATTGAATTTAACATAAAATTTTGAAGTAGAACAAAAGCAGAAATTTGTTTTTTGAAAAATTTACTTAAATTATCTTTGTATTATTTTCAACTATATAGACACTACAGACCAAACGTTTGGACACACCTTCTCATTCAAAGAGTTTTCTTTATTTGCATGACTATGAAAACTGTAGAGTCACACAGACACAGCTATCTATCATGCATTAAGAAGAAAGACACGGTTAACTGTTGCATTTGTCTTGCATTTATAAGATGATTGTGCCAACAAAGATAATACTTTTATGTGTGTCTAGCTAAAATGTTCATTTCGAGAAGTACACACCTCAGATCCATGTGTTCCACTACGACACACCTCCGGCTGTCGCTTGCGGGATTAAACCTGTTATCAGTGTGCAGGTGCTGAGGGAATTTAGTGGGAATTCTGGGAATAGAGGTGATGGGAAGTCTGGCAGCTGATAAGAGTGTGTGTGTGTGTGTTGTGATTTAGAGGAAACAGATAAAGAGAAACCTGTTCTGCCTTTTAAAGACGTTCCACAGGGCTCAAAACTAGGCCCCTTTATGTTCTCCATTTGCACTGTTCTTCCTTATTTCATATCTTTTAAAGGAAAAGATAATGATGCTCATATTTATCCAACCTTGAACATCTGACTGCCCTGCAGAAAATAATGCTAATAAGTGAGATGCTAGACATTTAAGGAAAGATTGGGCGGTGGTTAAATCTCACAGTGGACATTTGTGGCGAAGTTTAAATAAACCATTATTTATGTGCAGACAGTGTTTTAGACGGTTACTGAGAGCGAGGGAGTTTGGCAGGGGAAGGTGTATCTGAATTAGCAGACAGCAGACGGCTCTGTGCAATTTTCTTCTAAAGGCAGAAGTAGGAAGTCAGGATTTCATTATTCACCGCACTTATCTCAAAGCATGCGTCTGTACACACACACACACACACGCGCACACACACACACACACACACACACGCACTAGCCAGCTCTCACCCACACAGCTTCATCTCATGTATGCATTTGGATAAAATGTATAAATAATTTAGCTGCAGACATTGTGGGTGCTTATCCAAGTCTTAACCTCCTCTCTCCCTCTGTAAGCTGAATGTTAACTAATTATTTTGTGTTATCTTGCTGCATGGCTCGCGGCTCTATCAGACTAGTGCACATGCAGAACTGATAAGACTGCGGTGGAGAAGCAAAGACAGACAGAGAGAGAGAGTGAATGGGCGTTGTGTCTGTAATACTGGTGCCTGTGTGTTCCGGGGATGTCTCATTATTATGAATATTGGACGTTAGCATATGCAGTGTTGGGCAAGCGACTCCAAAAAATTTTAGTTGGCTGAACAACCAAGAGAGTAGCTAGTACGACTAAAAGCTACAAGGTAACTGTGGCTAATTTTAAAGACTCTATTTGAATTATCTACATGCTAGTGTATCTAACTGACAAAATTAACCTTTATATACACTTACAAAAAGTACAGTCTTTCTTTTATGGGTAAATGAACCAGAAATATTGAAGACTATTTTTGCATTAGACCTGTTTAAACCAGCAAATTGTGGCTAATGGCAGTTGTCAAACTATTATTTGTTGTCTGACTATTATTAATATTAATATTTTATAATACTTTTTATATTTACCTGCTCTTTATTTTTGGTTTAATAGGGGATACATTTAATAATTCTGAAACGACAAAAAAACTGTAGTTTTGCCTTTATGTTTATTATAAAGAAAAAAAAAATGTCTTGAAAAAATTGATTAATACATTAGACAGTGCAAAGTTCATACGGTGAAAGAAGTTGTTTCTAAAAGGGGCACACATTTAAAAGGGTAATAAAACCTATTAGTTATTTCTTTATTTGACAGCTGACACTTGAACACTGTAGAATTAGTTTGTATAGTTTATACAGGATAGAAAACAACAAAAATCTAGCAGCAAAATGTGTTAACTGGTTGGAAAACTTTAAAATGTCATCAAATCTATGGCTTTTGCCAGTAAAAATTCTAAATTATCACATGATGTTTATTTGAATATTGATTGATTGATTAATTGGTATAATTACTCTAATTTGCATTAGTGTTTTTTTATGTTATTTATTTACATCATGTTTATTGCATTATTTTAGTGTTCAGTTTATGCTTTTTGCTGATGGTGTCGATTATTGGCCATGTTTTATAAACAGGCCAAATATCATAATTATGATTCATCATGCAGCTTTCTGGTTTACCACTTGTATAATAGTGATTGTATATCTCTTGCTGTAATATAGACTGTTATAAGTTGTATGGCACTATATACATGCCATCCTGTAATACTTGTACTTTTATTTTTGCATTGTAAATGTATATTGCTTAAAAAAGCTTAGACATTTTTATAAATGGAAGGAAAACACCCCAAGGTTAAGAATATAACCCTATTCCCTCGGTGGAATGACACGCTGCATTGAACGCTTTGGGGAAACGCCTTTGGCAAGATCGACTCTGAGTATCATGTGCAATCTGTCCAATGGAAGGCCGTGACATCATGGGAGTGGTGACGTAGAGACCAGGAAGCTATAAAGGCACGTGCCACGCAGCTAGCTTCAGCTTTGAGTAGGGAAGCAATCGCCAGCAGGGGTATGGCGATATAACGCAGCGTCTCTTTCCTTCGAGGAACTAGGGTTACATACGTAACCTTGGCACGTTCCTCTTCAGGAACTCGAGCTGTGTGGAACGCTTTGGGGAACAATGTGCCCACACTGCCAGATTTCCAAACCCCTGCCTAGTGTGTATCCGAAGAGCACAGCTAAGGCAAGAGGATAGAAGAGTCAGGGGTTGCTCGCATATCTAGATTGTAGAATCTGATAAATGTAGAGGGCGTGGACCATCCAGCAGCGTTGCGCTCGAACTGGACACATACAATTTAGCTTTTCCTGGTCTGGCTTCTGACAGGGAGGAGGGCAGAAGACATAGAATACTTTGGGTTGTGGCACAACTAGGGATGGGTACCGAAACGGATGGGTACCGAAACCCGGTATTAAAATGGCCCGGGGCTAAATTATGAAATACCGTAGTATCAGTAAGATCTGATGGTATCGGTTCTGCTTTCGGTACTGGAGGGGAAAAATTTAATGTACTATGTATTTTTGCTTAATAATGTTATCGTGCACATTTTATCTCACCAAACATTTCTAATGTGCGATCATATTAAGACGTTTGTCTTAATATGAGATCTCTCATGCGCACCGCGGAGGCTGTCTGTCAGTCACACACACACACACACACACACCACAACGAGCGCGGCGCACGCACAGACATAACAGTATGAAAACTCCCACTTAATAATAAAGAGTGACAATGGAGAAAAGATTTGCTTAATAATGTTATCGTGCACATTTTATCTTACCAAACATTTCTAATTTGGGATCATATTAAGACGTTTGTCTGTGAGATCTGCGAGATCTCTAATGCGCGCAGCGGAGGCTGTCTGTCAGTCACACACACACAACAAGAACGAGCGCGGCGCACACATGGAATGGAAGCGACGAATACGCGGTGTGACGAGCTCGTTTTTCCAGGCGCGTCCGCACCGCATTGAGTTAAAAACATCTCTACTTTTCAGAATGCCGAAAGTGCACCACAGGTCATGTAACTTCCTCACCTTTTCCATAACAATGTTGAAAGCTCAGCCTAGATGAAGGAACAGCTGATAGCTGTATGTGGACTTTTTAACTAATTTAGTAGCTGT
Organism: Carassius gibelio; assembly: GCF_023724105.1. NCBI lineage: Eukaryota > Metazoa > Chordata > Actinopteri > Cypriniformes > Cyprinidae > Carassius > Carassius gibelio. The sequence goes on along the minus strand of NC_068402.1, from coordinate 40,533,176 downwards.
GCTACTGCAAGCAGTTTTTAGTGCTGCAAATCCATTTATCTATTGCTGAAATTTCCACGTCTTCATGGAGAGAGCAGGTCATGGTTGCTCAGCAACGGCAGACTCCTCAGGAGCACAAGAGCCCGAAGTCTTTGGGGGAAAAAATCAGAAAGCGATGCGCCTAGCATTTTCCACACATTTTTAGGCGCGATATGTGAATGGCCCCTTACAGTACGAAAACTCCTGCTTAATACAAAGAGTGACGATGGCGGAGACAGCAATATATTCCAAAGTGTGGTTAAACTTTACTAGAGTTGATGCAGACAACGCTGGTTGTCATATGTGCAACAAAATGTTTGCATGTAAGGGCGGAAACACAAGCCTAACACAACACAAAGTAACACAACACAAAGTACCAATAAGAATACCGTTAAAGTACCAGACCGTTAAGCAGTATCCGTAAGAGTAGTAATACCGTTAAAACCTTAACGATACCCATCCCTAGGCATAACAGAGGGAACTTTAGGAACATAACCCGCTCGAGGGTATAAGAATGCACTGGCCATACCAGGGGCAAAGTCTAAGTAGGTAGGGGCCACTGTGAGGGTCTGAAGACCTCCAACTCTCTTTAGAGAAGTGATAGCCAGTAACAGGGCAGTCTTAAGAGTCAGATGTCTATCTGAGGTCTTCAGGAGCAGTCGCCATCTGACATGGCATATCAATTGTCTAGAAATGCTAGCTGTGTATCGAGCATTGAGATATTACCTCCCAGACCTGAGAGGCCGCCGTGTTGGTGTGCACCAACAACACATCGGTGGTCTCTTATATCAATCAGACGTGGGCAGGATGGCCACTCATGACCGCACCCCAACCGGTGAGGGATGCATCTGTTGCTAGCGTTACACAGTGACAAAGAGCTCCCAGCACCGGGACCTGAATTACAGCTCCCCCATGTGTGTGTGAACGACATCTCGATGTTGAACCACCATCTGCTCTGATTGAGCTAAAATCAACCAGTCATCAATATAATTCAGTATGCGGATGCCCTGCATACGCAGAGGAACCAGAGCCACATCTACACATTTCGTAAACGTGCGGGGTGAGAGTGCAAGGCTGAAGGGAAGTACTCAATATTGGTAAGCTTTGTCCCTGAAAGCGAACCTCAGAAACTTCCTGTGTTGTGGAAGGATGGAGATGTGAAAGTACGCCTTTTTGAGATCTATTGTGACAAACCAGTCCTCGGATCTGATTTGAGCTACAATCTGCTTGACAGTGAGAATTTTGAACTTCAGTTTCATAACTGAGAGGTTTAGATGAGGTAAGTCTAAGGGTGTACTCACACTAGGCACGGTTGCCATGAACCGGGCCCGAGTATGGTTGTCCCCCCTCCTCACTCCCCCTCTGGCCTGCACTCACATATAGGGTTTCAGCATTCGTGCCGAAGCACGCTTATGTCATTAAGGTGCGACGGTTTCGGGATAAACAGGAAGAGCGGCACTCTCTGAACACAATGGAGTCCATCGCTCTGTTTTCTTTGTGGATAATTTTGTGTCGTTTAGTCCACGGTGATCCACAGCCCTCTCACAGCCTGTTGTTAAACAGATGTGTCACCTTAGTGGTGCTCGTATGAGGATGTTTGCAAGGTACCAGCTGAAGTGCAGCAAGGACTTTGCAGTTTTTAGTTTTTATGCGTTTTGCCGTAGACAAAAGCGACCCTTTCCCTGCCATGTTGGTTTTGGAGCATCGCAAAACTGTGACACAACGCGTCCTTTTCCGTGCTCCGGCACGGTTAGCGCTCACACTGCATGCGAACCGCGCCCGAGTCCAACTGAACCGTGCCCTGGCCCACCTCTTCCAAGCGGGCCAGGACTAATTGAGATACATTTGGCAGTAGTTTCCACGCTGCTAAATAATGTACTAAAGGAATCGGTCTCTCGAGTCTCCCTTGAGAGCCGACTCAGCGTGCTTCGATCCCAGGCAAACCATGCATAGACTGTGTGTATCCCCACCTGTAATGTAGCGAGGGCAGGGAGAAAAACACAATCTATAGCAAGATCCAGAATCACCCCTCAAATGTCGAGTCTTAGCTTTGCTTTTAGGCATGATGTTGCTTTTGAGACAGACAACAGTAAATAAGACTCAGAAGACAGACTTTAGACATCCACACACAGAGAACTTGCTGAAAGATGCGAAGCTGAAGACAGCTTGGTGGCACGTGCCTTTAAAGCTTCCTGGTCGCTACGTCCCCCTGCCTGTGACGTCACACCCCTTCCATTGGACAGATTGCACATGATATTCAGAGTCGATCTTGCCAAAGGTGTTTGCCAAAGGTGTTTGCCAAAGAGTTCGACGCAGCTCAAGTTCCTGAAGATGAACTATTAATTCATAACATGCATTCTGCAGTTATTTATTATTATTATTATTATTATTATTATTATTGTTGTTGTTGTTGTTGTTGTTGTTTATTTTATTTTTATAATGAGTAGCACTTAGCTAAAATTTCAGAACATTCATCATCAAGAAGCATTCATCTGACGACCCAAATTCTAGGACGAATGTGGAGGAAAACTGGCTAGAACAGTTGAAACGCATATATTTAGAAAGCTCTTCCAAACATTAGCATCTCATCAGGCTGTCGTCTGTGAGGATGCAAGCTTTGTTTGTCCTTGTTGAACGCACAAATGCAAAATAACATTGAACTGACAAGTTCCCAGCACAAGCGGTCTGATTACATGAAGTCAATGGGGTTTAATGGGGCTTGAATGGGACTGATTGCTCGCTGCACTTTTCCGCTGACTTCGCTGTCCGTGAACTGCCACAAACTTTCTTATTTAAGAGCAAAACTCAGTGCTCTGAAGTATTTTAGCGTGTTTCTAGCAAGTCTTTGTGAGATTGTGTTCAAAGCATCGGTGCTGTAATCAGATGCTTGTTGTCGCTCAACCTCATCACACAGAAATCAAGAGGATTTCAGGATCCTTCATCTCAGGTATCTGTCAGTGACTGTTGCTAATTCTCATATTATCACATTAGATTCATACACATTTGTACATGATTCTAGCTCATGTACATTTTAGAAATGTACAATATCAGAATGTTGACAGCATCCAAGACATAAACCCTACTATGCACTGTATATATAAATTATTTTATTTATCTATTTATTTTAATGCTAATATAATCCTTGAAAAAATATATTAGAAATGAACCTCAAAACAAAGGTTAGCTGTCTGGTCCTGTGCCATTACAACAGGCATACTGTAGCTTTCATATTTATTTTGTAGTTTTTCAGATGTAATGATTATATTCAGCCATAAAATGCTGCATTTATTTGATTACAAATGCAGGAAAAAATAAATAAATAAATCATATTATTCTTAATAATAATAATTATAATGTGAAATATAATTAGGATTTCAAGTAGCTGTTTACTATTTTGATATGTTAAAGTGTAATTTCTTTATGTAGTCAAAACTGAATTTTCAGCATCATTCCTCCAGTCTTCAGTGTCATATGATCTTTTATACACATATGAATCAAAAGTTCAAAGGAAAATAATTAGTTTGAAACAGAAATATTCGGTAATATTATAAATGTCTTTAACTGTCACTTTTGATCAATGCATCCTTGGTTAACAGAAGTTCTGATTATTTCGAAATCTTCTGAATCTTGATGTTGTCATTGGGTTAGTCGTTGGCTCAGAAAGGCTGGCGGTGTAATATCAGACGACATAGGAACTCTAAATTAAACAAATATAATGATTTCAGGTCTCTGAGCTCATCTCTCACCCTTAATTGGCTTAAAAAAAAAAAAAAAAAAAAAAAAACAGATGAACATTAGTTTTAAATGTTACCGCTCTCTAACGAGTGTATGGTCTGATTAATGGATGAGTTAATTGAGCTCTTAGATGTGGAAAGACATTGGACAGCTCATTTCATCCGGGATCTTTCATAAATGCTCTGGTTCTCTAGTTACTGATGGTGAAATATTATGCACAACCATAAAGCAGTAATTTATACAAAATCATAAAAATATGTATTATAAATCAGCCAGAGACAGGCTGAATGTGTGTTCAAACTGTAGTGGACTAAATAAACATCTTGCAGAGTCATAAAACTTAAACGCTAGTCTTCAACTTCAGCTTCAAAAGCCCAATGCAATTTATTACCCCTTAAAGAGATTTTTTTTTTTGTTTAAGAATACTCAAATTCATACAGAAATCCACTTCAAAAATTCACCTTTTCATGATGAGAATGACTGCTGCTTCATTGACGTCCTTGTGACTCACATTATGTGAAAATGTGGTTTCAGCATTCAGGAGCTGCAAGTGATAAATAGATAAAGCTCAGTAGATGGAGATGTGTGATTACAGCAGCGAATCACTGTGGCCTTAAACAGATCAGTGGATACATCCATCTTTATAAAGACATATTTATTTTATGTATAAATAGTGTCATTTTTCAGTACATTATGAGCTTCCTTCTCTGTTCAGATTTTCTTTCACAGATCTCTAATGCTGCAGAATGTGCTTCACTGTAAAGCATTTGAATTTCACTTTTTAGTGGTTGCACAAAACTGAATTTTATGCATTCAGATATAAACAGGTCCCAAAATGTATTTTGACACTGAGGACATTTGAGTCACACATGAAATTGTTAAAATGTCGTTACATTTCATTCAAAACATCACAGTTAGAACACAAGAATATCCATCCATGATGGTCAGTGATTTATTTCAACGATTTCTTCCTTTCAATGATTTCCACATCTATCACTATAATGGAATGTTTTCAGATCACTGCAGTTAAACTGATTGATTAATTGTCAAATTTTAATTATTTGTATTAAAATTGAGTGACAAATCTGTTTTTGTTTGCGAAACTTAAGTAGAAAGTCAAATTTGATGATGCAGAATTAATCTGAGGCCAAATTCCTATTATTCTGTGTATTTGTGTGTGTTTGTGAGATTCATGCTGTGATTCTGGCCACAGGCAGCCATGACCTTGTCTTACTATTCTTCATTTGAACATTTCAGTGTCCTCCTTACCAAAGAAATACTCTATTCACAGCAGATAAAGAGGAAGGAGAGTGGCACAGAGACTAGATAAAGGAGGAGAGGGATATGGAGCCCATCGTAGGCTTTGGGTTTAAAAGCATTTTCTGAAAATGTTCATCTGATTCAGACTTCATCCACACTCGACCAATCAGGGTCAAGAGACACAAACAAGATCTCTGAGCTCTTTTATATAATAGTTTGTTTTTCTTCTTGTTTGTTTAATCAATTTCGTGTTGTGGTCTCAAAACCACACTCTGCTCTCTGAAGGTGGTCAGATGTGTCTGTTTTAGAACAGCTTTGGCAGAAATTCTGCAGCTTTGACCTCAGGTCTCATGTGGACAGTGGTGGGCTACACAATGTTTAGCCCAACATTGATTTCCTGTCTATGATGGGTTATGTTCTCTTGACCCAACAGTTTGGGCCTCCACAAGCAGCTTCCCATATCCTGAAGATGCTGTCACTGGTTTCAAATGCCAAATCCAGAGCGTTTCCACACTGAGAATACATGCATGAGTCTTGCTCTCTGACCTTGCTCAGTTTTGGGGTTTTCTTGTAAACTTGACCATAATTGGATGGAATGCATCAAACCTCAGTGATCGAGAGTTCAGGAAGACAACTATTATGTGAGATTTAATTCACCAAATAAACTGCTGCTTAGCCAAACCAGCATGTTATTAAAGCAGGCATGAGTTCTGCCAAACATTTGTGCTGTAACGGTAACTTGAGTCCAAACCACTGTCCAAAACAACAATCATTCATAAGACCATGGAGACTCTTCCAATGTCTTTCAGCACTGTTCGCTTTACACCAGGGAAATTCCATAGGGTTGCTGCTGACCAGTCGGAATAGAGTAGGGAGATTAAACAGTAACGTTTTGGACCAATCAGCAGATGATGGGGACATTTCGTAGGGACATTCTTAAGCAGAGACAGTTCCATAGGATTGTTATAGACCAATAAGTAGAGACCTGGGAAACTCCTGATCCATTAGACAATGCAACTGTATCATTATGGACCAATAATCAAAGACCAGGAACATTCCACAAAAAATATGTGTGACTAATCAGCAGAGACCATGAACATTGCTTAGGGACATTCTTGACCAATCAGCATAGATGAGTGACAGAATTGTTTTGGATCAATCAGAACAGAACAGGGACATTCCATAGTGAGATATCTCACCAATCAGATTAGGAATATTTAACAGGATAGTTTTGGACCACTCAGCAGAGACTAAGTCAAGTCACCTTTATTTATATAGCCCTTTAAACAAAATAAATAGCGTCAAAGCAACTGAACAACATTCATTAGGAAAACAGTGTGTCAATAATGCAAAATGATAGTTAAAGTGTCACGTTCGGTGTTACAGGAATACACGGAGAGATCCAAGTGCAGGTATGGTATTTATTTCAGGGCAAATCCAAAGGGGTAAACAGTCCAGGCAGGGTCAAAACCAGAATATCCAAACAACATGAAAACAGACAAGAACACACGGCAAGGGCAAGACTACGGATAGCATGAAACATTAAACAAGGACTCCGTGACACATACTCAGACAGACCGGGTATAAATACACAGAAGGTAATGAGGGAACTGGAGACAGGTGGGGAATAATCAATTAACTCAAACAAGGAGGAAGGTGACCAAATAAGGGAACATACAGTTAATAAAGTGACAGACACCGTGGGAAAAGAAGACACCTAGTGGAAACCCAGGGAACACAACCCAGACACTGTGACAGTACCCCCCCTCTACGGAGTGGCTCCCAGAAGCTCCACGACAGACACAAAACAGAGACCACGAGGGAGGCGGACAGGTGGAGGCTCAGGGGGAGGGACGGCGGGCCAGAAAATAAAAACATGGGTAACAAACACCAGAAATGTGAACACAAAACAGGGAGACCAGGAGGGAGGAGGACCAGAGGAGGTTCAGGGGGAGAAACGGAGGGCCAGACTAACAGAAAGGAACAGGGACAGGAGTGAACACAAAAAACAAAAAACAAAAAACAACATGAAGCCCCCCAGGGCGGAGCAGAAGACCACCACGTCCTTGTGGACGAGGCCAGAGTCCTCCAGGGCGGGGCAGAAGACCACCACAACCATGTAGTCAGGGCGAGAGCCCCCCAGGGCGGACCAGAAGACCACCACGTCCTTGTGGTCGAAGCCAGAGTCTTCCAGGGCGGGGCAGAATACCACCACAACCGTGTAGTCAGGGCAAGAGCCCCCCAGGGCGGAGCAGAAAACCACCACGTCCTTGTGGTCGAAGCCAGAGCCCTTCCGGGCGGAGCGGAAGACCACCACAACTGTGTGGTCAGGACGGAAGCCCCCCAGGGCGGAGCTGAAGACCTCCGTGCAGCCGGACCAACGGGACGACGAAACTCTGGTAATGCCCTGGTGTCTTTACTGGACTCTAGAAGATCAGTGCTGGCCTCACTCTGTTCACGAAGATCATTGGTGACTGGCATTTGTTCATGAAGACCATTGGTGACTTGCACTTGTACATGAAGATCAATGGTGACTTGCCTTTGTTCATGAAGATCACCAGTGACCTGACTCTGTCCTTGAAAATCACCAGTGACTTGACTCAGTCCTTGAAGATCACCAGTGACTTGACACAGTCCTTGAAGATCACCAGTGACTTGACTTGACTCTGAAAGGTCAACGGTGACCAGCCTTGTCTCTGGAAAGTCCATGGTACCTAGCCCTGGCTCTAGAAGGTGATCAGTGACTAGCCCTGACTCTGGAAGGTCAGAGGTGACTAGCCCTGACCCTGGAAGATCAGCGGTGACTAGCCCTGACTCTGGAAGATCAGCGGTGACTAGCCCTGGCTCTGGAAGGTCATCAGTGACTAGCCCTGACTCTGGAAGGTCAGCAGTGACTAGCCCTGACTCTGGAGGGTCCGCAGTGACTAGCCCTGACTCTGGAAGGTCAGCGGTGACTAGCCCTGACTCTGGAGGGTCCTCCGTGACTAGCCCTGACTCAGGAGGGTCAGCAGTGACTAGCCCTGACACTCGAGGATCATTGGTGACTAGCCCTGACTCTGAAGGGTCCACGAACACCTGACTCAACTCTGGAGAGTTCACTGGAACCTGACTCAACTCTGGAGAGTTCACTGGAACCTGACTCGACTCTGGAGAGTTCACTGGAACCTGACTCGACTCTGGAGGGTTCATTGGAACCTGACTCGACTCTGGAGAGTTCACTGGAACCTGACTCGACTCTGGAGAGTTCACTGGAACCTGACTCGACTCTGGAGAGTTCACTGGAACCTGACTCAACTCTGGAGAGTTCACTGGAACCTGACTCGACTCTGGAGAGTTCACTGGAACCTGACTCGACTCTGGAGGGTCAACTGGAACCTGACTCGACTCTGGAGAGTTCACTGGAACCTGACTTGACTCTGGAAAGTCAACTGGAACCTGACTCGACTCCAGAGGGTCAGCTGTGACTGTCATCTTGTGCAGCGGCGCTGGGTAAGCAGCCATCTTGGGCCATGACTCTGGACTCTGGAAGATCATCATGGGTTGTGGTGCTGAGCTGGTGACCATCTTGTGCTGTGGCGCCTTACTGGTGGCCAATTTGGGCATTGGCGCTGGGTTAGCGGCCATCTTGTGCTGTGGCACTGGACTGGCGGCCATCTTGTGCTGTGGCTCTGGACCAGTGACCATCTTGGGCATTGGCGCTGGGTTAGCGGCCATCTTGTGATGTGGTTCTGGCCTGGCGACCACCCGGTGCTGTGGCGCTGGGCTGGCGGCCATCTTGGGCTTTGGCGCTGGCTCAGCAGCCATGATGTGAACCGTTTCGGGAATCTCTAGGATCTTTGACAGCATAGTAAAATAATCAAGAAATGTGTCAGCGGACATCTTGGGCGTTGGCACTGAGCTGGCAGCAATCTAGCACCGTGGCGCTGGACTGGTGACCACTTTGTGCTGTGGCATTGTGCTGGCGTCCATATTGCCTTGTGGCGCTGGGATGGCGGCCATCTTGTGCTGTGGCGCTGGGCTGGCGGCCGTCTTGCTTCGTGGTGCTGGGTTGGTGGCCATGTTGCCTTGTGGCACTGAGCTGGCGGCCATCTTATACTGTGGTGTGAAGCTGGCTTCCATCTTGCCTCGTGGTGCGGGGTTTGTGGTCATGCACCGCCATTCAGGGCTTTATAAGTAATAATTATAATAATAATAATAATAATAATTCTTTACATTTATATAGCGCTTTTCTAGACACTCAAAGCGCTTACATAGTCAAGGGGTATCTCCTCATCCACCACCAGTGTGCAGCATCCACCTGAATGATGCGACGGCAGCCATAGTGCGCCAGAACGCCCACCACACACCAGCTAAGTAATAAGCAATATTTTAAAATCTATACGATGTTTGATAGTGAGCCAGTGCAGTGTTGACAGGACCGGGCTAATATGGTCATACTTCCTGGTTCTAGTAAGAACTCTTGCTGCTGCATTTTGGACTAGCTGTAGTTTGTTTACTAAGCGTGCAGAACAACCACCCAATAAAGCATTACAATAATTTAACCTTGAGGTCATAAATGCATGGATTAACATTTCTGCATTTGACATTGAGAGCATAGGCCGTAATTTAGATATATTTTTGAAATGGAAAAATGCAGTTTTACAAATGCTAGAAACGTGGCTTTCTGAGGAAAGATTGCGATCAAATAGCACACCTAGGTTCCTAACTGATGACAAAGAATTGACAGAGCAGCCATCAAGTCTTAGACAGTGTTCTAGATTACGACAAGCAGAGTTTTTAGGTCCTATAGTTAACACCTCTGTTGTTTCAGAATTTAGCAGTAAGAAATTACTCGTCATCCAGTTTTTTATATCGACTATGCATTCCATTAGTTTTTCAAATTGGTTTGTTTCACCAGGCCACGAAGAAATATAGAGCTGAGTATCATCAGCATAACAGTGAAAGCTAACACCATGTTTCCAGATGATACCTCCCAAGGATGACATATAAAGCGTATGAAGAGTAGCGGCCCTAGTGCTGAGCCTTGAGGTACTCCATACTGTACTTGTGATCGATATGATACATCTTCATTCACTGCTACAAACTGATGGCGGTCATATAAGTACAGTTTTAACCATGCTAATGCACTTCCATTGATGCCAACAAAGTGTTCAAGTCTATGCAAAAGAATGTCGTGGTCAATTGTGTCAAACGCAGCACTAAGATCCAATAAGGACATACTTAACCAATTAGCAGAGACTAAGGCAATTATACTGTATCATTCTGGACCAATAAACAAAGATGAGGGACATTCTAGACCAAACAGCATAGACTTGGGAGTTTTCACAGGACCGATTTGGACTGATCAGCAGAGACCAGGGAGCAGCCTGTCTTTTGAAATTCATATTTCCCAAGTTACAAAAACAGCATTCTTCCATCTTAGAAACATTTCCAAACTACAAAACATGACTTTTGGTAGTTCCTAGGATAGCAAAGTCCACTAAAGCAGGTAGAGCTTTTCGTGTTTGGCTCCCAAACTCTGGAATACCCTTCCTGATAATGTTTGGTGTTCAGACACACTCTCTGTTTAAATCTAGATTAAAAACACATCTCTTTGGCAAAGCATTCAATCAATGCATCTCATAATCTTGTAATGCAGTTATGTCTGATAAAATTCACATTATTATTCTTTAGCTTGGGTTAAACTAATTAATTTTGCTTTGTTGGATCAGCAGCTACGCTAATGATGTCTCTATTTGTTTCTCTTTTTCTGCTTGAATCTTCATCCCGTGGTAACTAGGATTTACACAAGCTCCAGTCTGGATCCAGAACACCTGAGAAGAGATGATGCTGACCCTCAGAGGACCCTAGATGATGCTAACCCTGAATCAACAAACAGAACTACCAAATTTTTGCTATAAGTTTGATTGCATCATATAATAATTGCTGTTAATAGTGTTCATTGTCTGTTTGAATACATTTTTAATTGATTTTTTCTGTAAAGTTCTGCCATATATACATAAACTGACAGTCACAACTGATAAGCTTCTACTAAATAATATAGAAACCTAAAATTAAAGTTACTTTGCAGTGATTTGCATCATAAAAAGTGCTATACAAATACACTTAAATTGAATTGAATTGAATTGAATTGAATTGAACAGTCCATGAGGACATTCTTCACAAAACAGCAGAAAGCAAGACAATTTTGCTGTTTCTTTCTTTCTGCTGTTTTTTTTTTTTTTTTTTTTTGTTCCTGTAAGAGAGCTCTTCAGCTAACTGCATACACATCACTGCCATTACAAACATAAGGCATAAACGGTCAGAGAGAGACGATTGGACACACAGTTAAACCACGGCAGGATGGAAGCATTTAGTGTGTTAGATCACATGCATTGCTGTGGTGGGGTTGTGTGTTATCCAGACATATTAGGCCTGCTCTGGTTGTGGGTTCTGACAGTGCACTGGAAAGAAGGGAGATGTGCAATCGTCCATATGAAAAAGGAGGCAGAGGAATCCGAGGCTGGCAGAGCAGCGGGGAACCCACAGGCTTTTGGCCCACTGTCAGAAAGGATCAAATCCATGTGCCATTATCCGTGCACATGTATGCCAAGAGAGAGAGTGAGAAAGACAGAGGAATAGTCTTATGTCACACTGGGGGGTGTGTTTGCCATGTTAATGAGTGAAGTCGTTGCCTCAGGATTTGTACCGACAGTGTTTGGACTAGTGAGTCAGAGGTTAGTATTGTGAGACTGCAGTGCAGAGTGGTTTAACGCTGGTGTGTTTAAAATCTGAATGGTGGAAGCTGTGTTAAAATGAGATGGAAAGTCATAATAAGGGTGCTTGAAGGCTGAGACATGTTGTTTGTGGGAATGATCAGTGCTGGGAACATATTTTGGGGTTGTTGGGAGAATGTTTGTGCATAAAGCGGGATGGTGAATGGAAACACCATAAAGCTCACTTCGGCCAAACCTCTCATATTTAACAGAAAAACAAGTTCTCAGTTCTGACGAAGTTTACTGAACTTAGACGTTTGTTTTCTTTAGCTTAAGTCTTGTGATATTAATTAAATGGTTCTTTTACATAATTTTTAGAAATGTCATACATTAATGTAAGAGAAGACAGGATAGGATTATGTTACTTCTGTAGCATAAACCCCAATTTCCAAGAGCAGTTCTTTCTGGGGCATTTCCATACAAACCGTGCATTCAGATTAAACAATGAGGGAAAAAAACAGACCCATGCAAAGATCCCAAAGTCTGGTTACTGTCACGTCAAAAGCTGTAAACATCCCAGTGGAAATAAACCCCAGAGATCCCGAAGAGATACACAGAATGTCAATCAGTGCTGTCAGTAAAACTTTCCGATGCTTTATTTTTCAATTAATTTCTGGAGGGTGATGCAGCGCAGCGGGAGCTTGCAGATGAGCAAACGGACGCTCAGTGCCACGGGTCCAAATGGGCTTTATGCAGCAAAGCCACAGTAACCCCAGGCCAAAGTCATTTACCCGTCCATTAGAGTCATCTTATTTATTTGGAACCAAACTTCCATTTCTCTCTTTGCTTTGCATTCATTGTCAAGAGACATGCACACTCACACACACACACACACACACACACATGGTGAATTGTTGAGGCAATCGGTTTCCCAACTGCTGGGTCTCATATTGTTAGAAATTACACTTTCAATTTGCCGCACTGCTCCCGCCCAGCAGGCACCCCATCTCTCTTTATGGCTGCTAGACGAGACAATTGAAAACACAATGGATTCTGGGGGAAGGCTGAGGGATTGGTGTCATCAGATTTGATGCACAGATATCTCTCTGTTTATTTCTTGATGGTGTAGAAAGGACAAACCCAGACTGTAACCGTTACAAATGATCCCGACGTTCATCTGCCGGCTTCCTGCTGATCCTTTCCATGTGATTCCATTCCAATCGTGTTGAGCAGGGCAGGGACACATGCACTTTCTCCAAAGTCGCTTCGGTCGGAGAGAATCTGTCTGGAACGTAAATGTTGTTCCACCTCAGTTCGGTTAATTGTGGAGATGAATCGTTCATGGAAGGAATTTATTCCACTGTGCTGGAACTGCCTCTTTGTGTCCCCTGTAAAGCCTGAGATATGGAAATGGACTCATGTTGAACTTATGAGATCTCTGCTAGCTTTTATCTCTGGCCATTAATTCCTCAGAGTCATTACAGGGCCTTCCTGCTCATCTTAAACCAGCGCTCATACACTCTGTCAAAATCCTGACACTGACAAATTAACTGTAAAACTCCCATCGCTACCCAACGAAGGTTACTGTAATATGGCCTCCTAACCTTACATGATGCAAATTATAGTGCCTTAAGACATGAAGTAAAGTCCGTTTTTTTTTTTTTTTTTGTATATTTGACTGATTCTAGGTACAAACCTTTTGGGAAAAAAAAAAAGAATTTTTGCTTTTAGATTCATCTTATTGTCTTTGGATTGTGCAGGAAACCCAAAGCAAGAAGGAGAGAACTAGAAAATGCCTCCTGGTTTCAGCCTGGACTCGAACCTGGGACCGTGTTACACACTAAACCATCTTGCCAGTTTCATGCCATGTAAAATAAGAAATAAATCATAAATATGAGAGGAAGAAGCAAGGTTGAAGCCATTATAAACTGTAATACCAATCTCCAACTCCATCTCCATAATCTCTGAGCAATCTGTTTGATCTGAATGAAAATCGTTAAATTATGTTAAATTAGTTAATGGAAAAATAATTGCCATGCAAACCATGTACCATGTAATTTAAGACAACCAGAACTGTGTATATATATATATATATAACTATTTGTAGTCCCCTATAGATTATTTAAGTTCTTGAAACTTTTTTTTTTTTTTGGTGTGAAGAATGTTAGCAATCTTGTTCCACTATGATGTACCTTTTGTGTGATGAAAATATTTCATGTTAAAGTTCTTCATTGAACCAAAGATGCCAGCAAAGAACATATATTTTTACGAGTTATGAATAGGAGGCTTATATATTTACATAAGGTTTCAGGAAGCTAATTGTCAGCTTTTTGTTAAAGTCGAGTTAGCAACATGAGAGGAAAACCTCCAATGGGATATTGTTATGCGTTCAACACAGCAATTACACACTCATGCTGGGCTGCCTCTCACACGTCTCAAACAGCTTCTTGCTGATTTCGTAATGTTGTTTGTGATGTGAAATTTTGTTCAAAATACATGCCATGTAAACTGATGTTTTCCTAGGACCGCAGGGTAACAGTGTGTTCAGCATCTGCAATCAGATTGATTTAAATAAATGCTCTGGGTTCAACACAAGTCAAGCTCAATCAATAGCATTTGAGGCGTAATGGTGAGCATCTCAGCAAACAGTTTTGACTCTAGCCTTATAGGACTCTGCCACAGTAAAATGTATTTCATGTGATAAATGCTGCTGGTTGATCTTATGCTGTATTGAACCTGGAGCATTCAGAGAGATAAAAATATATACTGGTAAACACAGTCCATGACAGGATTTGGGGTCTGATGGTCAAACAGGCCTAAGTCAACATCAAACCTCTTCTAAATCCAAACTCTCGAGTTCCAGAAACTTCTGATGTCTTTCAAAAGGCCACATGTAAGATCATTGAATCAGGCACAACTTCTTCTTCATTAGAGTCGACACAGTCGCTGAACCGGTTTCTCTCGGCTGTGTTCTCGGAGGGTGTTTTGTACGGCTCTATCTGCCGTCATGCGGCTCGCTTCGATGATTTCATCTCCTTTTCCTCCTCCTCTTTCTCCCCTCTTGACTCTAATGAGCGATTGTTCGCAGCCTGATAAAATTAAAGTGCACGCTTCACTGCTTTGCACAACAGGTGTTTTGTGTTTTTGACACCCCTCCCTGGTGCCAGCGACGAGCAGTGAGGTACTGGCACGGTATTTTGATGCTAATCTGTTCTGTAATTTGCCAGAGATACAGCGGACAACTTCCACTTCCAAACAAGTGTCAGAAAACACGTCATCTGTCTTTGAGTCGCAACGTGCTGCGATGTTCCAGTTTCCTGACATGCAAGAGAAACTTCAAAATTTACTCTATTTGCTTATGGTGAAACATTTACATTTATTTGATTTATGTACTTTCACTTCATTAAACACAAAGGTAAAGCAGTTTTGGGAAGTGGCACTGTTTATGGTTCATTGTCTTTTCTCATTGACAGCTGAATGCAGGGACAGACTGGGACTAAAAAGTGGCCCTGGATTTTGTGAGAGGATCCTGGTCTACATAACACAATTTAAATGACCATTTTCATACATTTTTTTAGACTTTAACACAGTAAAAATTGCTCTATATCTTCAAACGCAGCCATATGACACAGCACACTCAGATGACCTCAAAAGTCTTTAAATATATTGCAAAGTCATGTGGACTGTCTCCAAGGTGCCTTTTTATGGTAATTATAGTATTGGACTTTTTTGCTGTTCATAATACCTGCCATTTTATATAATACAGATTCTATTGTGGAATAGAGTGTAAAGTTATGTTTACAAAATATCATGTTTATTGAAAACATTGGGCCATATGAGTTTGGAATTTCTCAAAAGAGCCACATGGGAATGTTTAGTTCAAAATATTTTGATATATCTTATTTGTATTTATGCATTTGGCAGGTGCTTTTATATAAATCAACTTGAATTGCATTGAAGGTCAACATTTTGTCAGTGAATGTATTTCTTGGGAATCAAACCCACAACCTTGTCAAGCACCCTTAACACTTTATAAACCACACAGCCAGACCCTGGCAACCACTGCATAGCAATGCCTTAGCAACATTCTGACAACCTTCCAGAAATCCAGGCATAATGATGGGGAGTTTACCCTGCTTAATACTAAATGCAAATCATAAAATACAATGCATAATCTTTCCATAGTTTGCAATAGGCAAATGAATAGGCTTATCAATTAAGAGGTTATTTAAATTTTAATCACTGAGAAACATTTGTCTACTTAGATCAAGTACATCCATCACCACACAAACAATCTTCAAAAGAGCTAATAAGACAAAATAAAGATTCCCGTATCAGACGAGACTCACTCAGGTGTGGAAAACAGAATGAAGCTATAACACAGTTTTAATAAACTTCATCCTCCTCAGTGAAGCGTGCGCTATAACAGCTCGACTCGACCGTCAGCGGAGGCAGTTTGTGCTGCATTCATCTGTCTTTGATTCCTGAAACGAATGATTTCATTCTGAGCCTGATGAAGCCCCTGTATCATTAACAATAAAACAGGCCATTAAAACTGTGTTTCCCAGGAGAATCAAACAATCACTTCAGCTCTCATGAAGCTTTCTTCTCTTAAACCATTGGTCCTCATAACCACAATCACATCACATACCCACAGCGTTTGAGAAAGCTGTGCAACGACCTTCATCTCAGCAGATGAAGAGAATTTGACTGTGTGTGTGTGTGTGCACATGTGTCTGTATACATATCCAGATGTTTTAACAGGTTTATTATAATACTTTTTGCATGTTTGTACATGAGTGTGTGCCGGTCCATAAAAATTAAAAGAAGTCAAAGATTGTCAATATTTTGTGGAAAAATCCTAAAGAAAGGGGCAAAGTTTTTCCGGCTTGCATCTGTTTGCTGCTCCGCCTCTTCTTATGTGACATTAACATTATCCCAGCCTCCCCATCCCACTGTTCTTTTCTCTGCTGTGAGCTTCCTCTGTAGCTGTATCGATCCATTAGTGTAGGGCCAGTAGAGGTTAATGATGTGAATATTGATCTAAATGAAGAGTTTTACTCTCTGCAGGTGTTGTCTTGGCCCCTGCAGCTGCTGCTAATGCTCTGAGACTCTCTCTGACCGCCGCCGGCTGCGTTCATTATCCGATAAGAACAAACGCCGCTCTCGCGTCAAGGCCCGAGATTTCCTCATGCTGACCACCGAGTCCTCTCCATTCTTAAAGTAAGAGATCTTCTGTCAGTGCTGATTAGATTAAATGTAGATTTAAAATAATAATAAAAAATAGAATAAAAATAATAATATAAAAACATAACAATGAAGAGGAACTGGCTTTGCAGCGTCTTATGCATTCTTCAAAACTAAAACGTTAATTCAGACTTTGAGAATGAAATGTAGGTCAGGGTTAGGGTTAACAAACATACGTTCTCAGAAGTTCCAATCAAGTCATGAAAATTAGTTATTTCTGAACATTCAAAATGTCATGTTGTGTTATTTTGAAAACATCATGGGATCCTTACTTTTGAATGTTCTCTGAACCATTCATAAATAATAATAATAATAATAATAATAATAATAATAATAATAATAATAATAATAATAAAAATTGACAAACATTCAACCAACGTTTCAGGAAAAAAAAAAAAAAACATGCTGTAATACAGTGTAATTATGTTTTTGTATTCCTGTTTTGAGACGATTATTAAAGACCATCTCTACTAACATAAATATGCTCTGACAATGATCTGCAGATATTCTCATTACATTATTCGTGAACTTTCAAAACATTTAAATGTTCTCTGAACATTCAGAAACGTAGCAACATAAAAAAGGTAACCATTTCAGAAAGAAATAAAATAAAAATAGATAAATTCCATGAATTATGTATTAATGAATGGATTTATTTATTTATTTTGTGTGTGTGTGTGTGTGCGCGTGCTAACATAAAAGGCCAGATATCATTCTACTGACAATACAGGAAGAACGTTTGTTCATAATTTTAACTATAAGTTATAGTTAACTATAACTATAACTTTCTAAAAAACAGTAGCTTTATACTTGTTTAAAATAAATAGTTTATTGGCATACAATTGGCCTGTGCGCACTACTTTTAGTCGGTTCTTACACAGAACATGTTTCTGTGCTGCTTTTGTTAATTGTTTTTCTATGTTAACATGCAAGTTTTGAGTCTAAGTATCTCACACGTGAGCATCACTAATAAGATGCAGTGTCAAGTCAAGATAAGTTCAACTTTTAAAAACGCTTGATAACCTGCCCTCAATTTCCATTCATCAGCACTGGGGCTCTACTGTTGGATAATATTTTGAGTCACATTAGTGAGAAGTTTGGCATTTTTCGACAGCAGATGTAATGGTTAAACCTGTTCTGCCATCATTGGCAGCTAATATTTATGCTAGCAGAAAACACCTGATTTCTGATTTAAGAGCAGAAGGAGGGTGAGGATGTTGTATGTTGTTTATCATGTCAATAAATCACACTAAACCAAACTGAACTAGAGAGAGAGACAGTGGAATGGATCACTGGATTCTTGGCAGCGTCGCCTCCTGCCGTTTTCCAAGCCTGTCATCACATGCGTCAGATCGGAGCGACACGTTCTTCTCTCCTCTCCATCTTTACAACACTGCCAGTGGCACCAGAGAGGAGACCAGCGGGAGATAATTACTCCAGCCCTCCAGCACACACT
The DNA here is from genome assembly GCF_023724105.1 of Carassius gibelio. Lineage (NCBI taxonomy): Eukaryota > Metazoa > Chordata > Actinopteri > Cypriniformes > Cyprinidae > Carassius > Carassius gibelio. The sequence continues at coordinate 40,514,765 of NC_068402.1, read as the reverse complement.
CACAGACGGACAGACGGATCCCTTTTTTCTGCGTTTCATAAAGGGGAATGTCATGAAATTTTCTTTTGTTCGCTTCTAAAAGTGTAGAAATGTGTAATCTTGCAAATTTCTTCAAATGCCACTAGCTGCTCTGATAGTTTTGTGACAGTGATGAAAAAACAAGACTAAATGCTCAGGATTTTTCTTCAGACCAATCCCTTCAATGCAGCGGTTCTCAAACTGGGGTCAGAGTTTACAAGCAGGGCTTATGCGATTAGAGGTCGAATATGGAGGCAAAAACAACTTTTCGTTGATAGTTTGTTGGGAATTTGTTGTGAGTTATCAGAACCTTCTGATTCATTTTAAGTGATATTTTGAAGTAACATTTTATTTATGACTTACATTTAATTGTATTTGTGGGCTGTAGTAGAGGAACATGCTGAGTGTGCGCTCTCCTGAAGTCATCAACAATCTCTTCGTCTTCTCCATGTTCAGAGAGAGATTGTTGTCACTGCACCACTTGGCCAGGCGGCTCACCTCGCTCCTGTAGTTTGTCTCATATATGTTGCTAATGAGACACACCACAGTCGTGTCATCCGCAAACTTAATGGAGAGGTTGGAGTTGTGTGACGGTGTGCAGTTGTGGGTGAAGAGGAGGGGTCTCAGCACACATCCTTGGGGGGCCCCAGTGTTCAGTGTGAAAATAAAGCATGTTTACTACTTAATTTCATTGCTTTTTTGACCGGCGGCCCTGGTCTGAATCTGGGCCTTGACCGGTAATCCTGTTCATAGCAGTTCAGTCTTGACTCTGAACCGCTGACACTGAAGAGAAAGATAGTTCCTTTCTTTTTAAAAGTACAAGACATATTGAGATGAGGCCATCGACAAAACAGTTAGTCCAGAGATCTAATGCTTGACAGAGCTCTGACAGATCATGCTCATAACTCATAACACAGGGTCAGAAACGTGGCGCTGGATGCACACACAATCAAACACTCGATTATAGCACAATCTGTGTCTGTCTAGACGCTGTGATGGTGGATGAACCGTACAGAGGTCCAGAGAAATGAGATGAACGTTAACAATGACACATTGATACGCCAGCATTTAGCATCATCTGTAAAGACCCCTGGCTGATCAATGGGAATATGAGAGGAATATTAAAGACTGTGCACATGAGCCATTGCATCTTTATGTTGAGATTTAAAAACAAATGGGTTTCACTGGACAGAACTGAGAGAGACGAAGGATGCGTTGATAAAAGATTGAAAATTACTGCATAGCCAAGGAGGTAATGAGATCACAACATTATTTTTAATAATTCAGTAGTCTGAACTCAATTATTAATCTTATTTACAAACATTTTTATGAAGTCAAGTCCATTTCATTTTATAGCACTTTCCATAATACATGTCATCAGTTCAGAATATTAACAGAAAATCATGATGTTAATGATGATCTTCCTACATATATACATCTGCATTAAGTGACTTACACAAATCATAAATGCACCACAGTGCATGTAATTTCCCTTCTTGCTGTGGTAGTTTTCACTACACACTCTCCTACATCTCACATAATAAAATCATTTAGACCTAAATCAACATCCCATGCCTGTGTGCTGTATATTTGGTTATCAGCCGATTATGCTGGAATCGTGATCACCAGTAACGGGCAGATCTGTACGTTATTCTCAAACACGCGTCTCATTTCATGATTCTGTTTTGTTTTTGCATTATATTTCAGACGCATGAGTAATGAGATTATGATCAGGGAAGAAAATGAACTATTAGAAACATAATTCAGAAGCTCGAACGAAAGATGAAGCGGGACGGTGCCATCAATAAAAGCTCTTTAATGTTTCTATTTTTGAGGAATAATGGCATCGCTCACATTCGAAATGAAAACTCCCTGTTCATGCTCTCAAACATCAAAGTGCACAGCACATATTAGTGCAGTCTGTCAACTTGCCGTTAAAAATTCATGGCTTGTTTTTGTGCTGCTGTTTCCAGCGTGAGGAAACATTTGTTTAGTGAGGCGTTGGGATCCGTGCCTCCGGGTGAAGCCGTGAATTTACACGCTGCCATCGAAACGGGCTGCTCTTTAAAACAAACGGCCTTTAAAACACATCCGTGTTCCAGCCATTCACAATGTAAGAGGTGCTTAGCCATCTGTAGACACATTAATGGCCCTCGATGTATCTGAGGCTGTGTATTTATACGCTGAGTGTGTTTATGCTGACTATGTTCTCGGTGAAGTATATACTAGCTGATGTGTTGCGCTTAAATTAATAACCCCTAAATGAATTATAATAGTGCGAAGATTGATTTTAAGATATATTAACATTCGTTCAAGTGCTATTAAGGTTATTTAAATGCTACTAGTATGCATGGCATATTATTCATTAAACCACAGAACAATATTCACATAAACACCTTTACAATTAATTATAGAAGTATAAACAATTATATAGGCTTAATGCTATAAACATAAAGATATAGCCTACATAGATGTTTGCTATAAGTGCTGTTAACATTGGTTTAATAGCATCATGTTCATTCAGGTGCTATTAAACTTCATGCAAGAGCTTAAACGCTATTAAGCTATTTAAGTAAACAGCACTTGAGTGAATATTATTTAATAGCTCTTGTACAAAGGCTGTTTATATGTGCAAATTTTGTCCAGCTCTAATCTGCTTAACACAACTATGTAAAGATATAGTAAACATCATGATTTTCTGTAAACCCACTTTGAAATAATTCTGAAAAGTTATATGAAAAGAAGACTGACTATTCTTAAATGTACAATCTGGTTTTCGACCACATCACAGCACAGAGACAGCACTCATTAAGATGATAAATTATATTCACTTAAATTGTGGCTCTGGCAACATATCGGTGCTGGTATTGCTAGATCTCAGTGCTGCGTTTGACACTGTCGATCATAACATACTTCTAGAGAGACTGGAAAACTGGGTCGGGCTTTCTGGGATGGTACTCAAATGGTTCCGATCATACTTAGAAGGGAGAGGCTATTATCTGAGTCTAGGAGAGCATAAGTCTAAGTGGACGTCCATGACATGCGGAGTCCCACAAGGCTCAATTCTTGCACCGCTCTTGTTTAGCCTGTATATGCTTCCACTAAGTCAAATAATGAGAAAGAACCAAATTGCCTTTCACAGCTATGCTGTTGCTACCCAGATTTACCTAGCCTTATCTCCAAATGACTACAGCCCCATTGACTCCCTCTGCCAATGCATTGAAGAAATTAATAGTTGGATGTGCCAGAACTATATTCAGCTAAATCAGGAAAAAACTGAAGTCATTGCATTTGGAAACAAAGATGAAGTGTTCAAGGTGAATGCATGCCTTGACTCTAGGGGTCAAACAACTAAAAATCAAGTCAGGAATCTTGGTGTGATTCTGGAGAGAGACCTTAGTTTCAGTAGTCATGTCAAAGCAGTAACTAAATCAGCATACTATCATCTCAAAAACATTGCAAGAATTAGATGTTTTGTTTCCAGTCAAGACTTGTTCATGCCTTTATCACCAGCAGGGTGGACTATTGTAATGGGCTCCACACTGGCCTTCCCAAAAAGACCATTAGACAGCTGCAGCTCATCCAGAACACTGCTGCCAGGATTCTGACTAGAACCAGAAAATCTGAGCATATCACACCAGTCCTCAGGTCCTTACACTGGCTTCCAGTTACATTTAGGATTGATTTTAAAGTACTTTTACTCTTGTATAAGTCACTAAATGACCTAGGACCGAAATATATTTCAGATATGCTCACTGAATATAAACCTAACAAAGCACTCAGATCACTAGGATCGAGTCAGTTAGAAATACCAAGGGTTCACACAAAACAAGGGGAGTTCTCCTTTAGTTACTATGCTGCCGCAGCTGGAATCAGCTTCCAGAAGAGATCAGATGTGCTAAAACACTAGTCACATTTCAATCTAGACTCAAAAATCATCTGTTTAGCTGTGCATTTATTGAACGAGCACCAAACTGATTGCACTATATTTTCACTGTTTGTTTTAATGTAAAATCATTTTCTGTTTTAAATTCATTTAAATAAGTAAATATTTTAATAATTTGAAATTGCTTGTTTTATTTTTTATTTTTTTTTATTTTTTTGTTCATTATTATTTTATTTTATGTAAATCACTTTGAATTACCATTGTGTACGAAATGTGCTAAATAAATAAACTTGCCTTGCCCTGCATTACTTATGTGAGTGTTCATATAAGTTTAGAAATTCTAATCTATTATATGCACTGATGTGTGTGAAATCATTGACGGATATTTAACTGTGAATCAAGCAAAGCTGTCAAGTCCATACTCAGTGGTAATATTAATATTAGGTTTAAAATTAATCTTTATTTTCTTCAAGATGTTCTGCATTCAGACATTATTTTCATGACAGTTTGGCTGTATGAAATTAGATCAACAGTAGTATATGATCTTCTTTAGGCTGCAAAGTGATCTAGACATGTTAGACATTATGCATTATGCATTCAAAAGTAGTTTATTTTGCACTTTTTTTCATTTTAAAAGTAGATTTACTGCTATATGAACAAAAGTGTAATAACATTTTGTTTGCAAACACTTTAAACAAACAAGGTGCTTTTTACAGCAATGTTCCTTTTACATAGTAGCAGTTAAAATATTTATCGTAGCCTAAATATCAAGTTATAACATTAATGTAATTATATGTAATTATATTAGAGACCTGCAGGATCACGGCACCCATGGCAGCAGAGTGCGGCACAGGACTGTACTTGATATGCGGGTAGAGACTCATGTGTGCGGGACGTGGGATAATAATTAGGGTGTGCTCACACTAGGCAATCTTAACCCCCAAAGCCTGGTTAGTTTTACTAGTGTGACTGTTCAGTTAGCAGTCCCTGGCTCTGTGTAAAGAGGTGGGCCAGAGCACAGTTGATTTATTTATAGATCAGTGAGTGTGAGCGCTAATTGCACAAGAGCTCAGATCTTCTGATATGTCCTGTATGATTGCATGAATATTTCTGAGCAGCAAAAGCGATTGATGTGTAAAGCAATATATTGTGAGAGGGCCATGTGTTACCATGTGTTATCTTCTTAATGTTGAGTTACCTTTATTTTAATGTTCAGTTCTTGTTTAAGATTAAGTTTTAGCAGATATAACATGCCTTTGGTGTGAGAGACCCGGGTTCAAATCAACTGTGAGACACCAATGTGTCCCTGAGCAAGACTCTTAACCCCTAGTTGCTCCAGAGGCGTGCGACCTCTTAAATATATAGCAATTGCATGTCACCTTGGATAAAAGCATCAGCTAAATGAATAATGTCATTATGCATTCATTATAATACCTTACGAATACCCTTATAATGTATTATAAATACAGGCTTCATAGAAAGTGTTCCCATAATTTCTTTATTTCTGTTTCCATACTTCTGGTACTTAAACAGGACAGTGTTACAACTGAAACACTTTCAGAGGCTCCTGGGGAATATGGCATTCACAGCCGAAGTCACGCTGCTAGAATTGATTCATATGAGGCCACTTCAGCACTGGTTGCACTCCCGAGCCCCGAGATGGGCATGGCGTCACGGTACACATCGTGTCACCATCATACCGATGTGTCACTGCCTATTCAGCCCCTTGCCTTTCTATGGGGGTGCAACATGCAACGGGCAAGTAGCTTCAGGGTCCTGGACAGGACCTCGACATCTTTGGCACATCAACTCGTCAGGGGTTGCTGGCAGTGCATCTAGCTTTACGGCGGTTTCGGCCGCTGTTGCTAGACAAGCATGTGTTGGTCTGTGGCTGTTTCGTACATTAACCGACAGGGCAGTCTACGATCACGTTGCATGTCTCAATTTGCCCGCCATCTCCTCCTTTGGAGTCAGACGTGGCTCAAGTCAGTGCGCTATCCACATCTCAGGGGGGCTAAATTGTGCAGCCGACGTGCTCTCACAACAGCTCACATTCCCCGGGGAATGGCGACTCCATCTCCAGACAGTCCATCTGATCTGGAGTCGATTCGGGGAAGCCCAGATAGACCTGTTTGCTTCCCACTAGTCCTTACACTGCCCCTGTACTGGGCTAGGTGTCTATATGGCTTGATTCCCCTATGGGTAACCCCATATATGTGTTCTTCCACGGTAAGGTTTCCCTTTTGGTAAACCTGTGTCTTCCCTTGACAGACCAGCTCTGTCAGTCTCTTCTGGCAGCTGTTCCATCCCTACTCTAAGGTAGGACCTGCCTCAGAGACCCATTCCTTATGTAGTACTGCCCCCTGGGTCAGTCCATATCAGTATCTCCACATGTCACCTTCCTACTGGTAGGATGTAGTCTCCGTAGCGACCTTTTTCTAAGGCTCATATTTTGTAATTGTATCATTCAAACTCTACTGACCTAATAGAGTTAGAACTGTTGTGAGCCCATATCAACAATACATCTTAAGCATGGGCGTAGGTTTGGTCTCAGCTTTGGTGGGGACACCTCATAACCCCCCCCCTGAATTATTTGGTGTAAGATACCAGTGATTTAATGGTGATTTAGTATACCTGTATAATAAATAAATAAATATAATAACCTTTTTCTATTATAAACACTATTTACCCTCCAGTACAGTCACGTTTATGTTGACTGCAAGATTCTAAGTTAAGGTAACTTACAGGCTAATTGACAATTGCTAACGTAGCATTCTATCATCCTGGGTAATACTATCACCAGTTAATACTATTTTCCACAGCATATGCATTTGAAAGCCTGGTCAGTCACTACTGCTAGTTTATTTTTGTGGCTAGCTAGTTATTTTGCCTACTTACACTCTGACTCTGCTCTATGAAAAAGCTTCTTATGTCCCCTTTCTTCTTAGTACAAGTACAAAAAGGGGCGAAAAAACCCCGGAATATTACAATGTTTTTAAACTGGCCTTTGTATGTGGCAGAGAGACAGCCCTTGTAACTTACTGTCGGCGTCGTCAACATGCACGCGCGCGCACACACACACACACACAAGTAGGTATCGCTGCTAGTGCAAGCACAAAAATAGTCCCGGCCCACGCGTGTAGCCTGTCAAGATACCCCGGTGCCGCCAATCAAATCACGACATTTCTTGTACTGTCGTCGTCCTGGCCGTTAGAATCGATCCAAATAGCAGTGCAAAGGAGCTTGCTAAATATTGGTGTGGACAAATTTGTCATCTCAAAATATTGATAGGGACTAGTACCTAGCGTCCCCCCCTAAACCTACGCCCATGGTCTTAAGGCTAAATGTAGCTCCTAACGTATATATTACATATAAGAATATTTGACATATCAGTCCTAAATTTATGACTCCTACATTTTTGCTCTAAGATTATTTCACAAACAGTTTTAGTGCTAAAACAAGCTCCTAAATCTGTGAAACATTAGGTGTATTGAAGAGGACTCCTAAGTCACTAAGACTAAATCTAAGCAATCTTAAAATGGCCAGCAATCTACCTCGGAATATAAACATTTTAGAAATATGTTTATGTTTGCATGTCTTACTGTCAGCCATGATTATTCTACTCTGCTAATTTAAAGGCTGTTTATATGCATATTACAAAGATTTTATTAGTCAGTCACAGCAAAAAAAAAAAAAAAAAATCCACTTGAAGTGGCGGAATCACAGTCTGTGATGGAAAAATCCTTAACAGCTGGTCTATGTGGTAATAGTACATTGGGCAGGACATCCATTTGTTCACCTAATATTCATCAACCTAAAATATGGCTTATAATCTGAAATATGTATATAGTATCAACTTATGTAGTATTAATGTTAGCCTAGAAAAAAGTGTGCATGTTTGTGTATAGTGTGAAGGTGACCAGTAGCGCGCCTGGGCTACTGCAGGACAGATGGAGGCGCCGCTGCAATCATTTGCTCTTAAAATACTTCATAATTTTTGGTCATACAGATAAGAGTAATGCATCTTTTGTATCTGTCAAGACTCCACGTTTATTCGTGTGCACTCAGAATAACAACGAAACGTTACACTTATGAAAATTAATGGATGCAAACAGGTTGTGCTTTCTGTTGTCTCTGACTCAGAACGAGATGCTGTGCTGTTCAGCGCATTGGGAAACGTCTTATTCGTGACCAGCTGTGAATAATGTGTGTAACACGTTGATAGAATTGACCCGGTGGCAATATATCCTCGGTTGATAACGATCATCGGGGCATGCGCCCGCAACATCGGTCAAGGAACTACTCGAGGTGGTTACTTGAGAAGCGGACAGGTTGCAGCTTGACTGGCCACGTGAACAAGAGACCCCCAAACATAGTAAGCTGGAGGATAGGTTTAGAAAGCAAACACAAAATAAAGTCCAGGCCTGGTCCTCTCTCGTCCATCACTGTCGTCGCTCAGGTTATATGCCTCCATCTCCTCCGTGGGACTCGAGACCGGTGGGTCGAGCGGGTGTCCCTCATCTCCAATCACTCCTTCGGCCTCGCTCCTGTTCCCACATCTCTCGGCCCCGCCCCACTCGTCACATACCCCCATCGCCCCTGAAAACTGCGCTCTACTCCCCCTCTCCCTCCGGGGGGGACCACTCACGGGGACCTGCGGGAACCTGGGGGTAGGACAGACGAAGACGAGAGAAAAGGAGATGGAAGGAGGAGCGACAGAGACGAGAGAGACGAGAGAGGGAAAAAAAATCAGGTTCCCAGACGCACTGCCGCTTGGCCCTCCACCAGCTGGGTGATCTCCTCCGGGGTGCCTGGCGGTGGCACTGGACGGCCCTCGGCGGATGGCATGACACTCCTCTGCCCGCCCGGTAGACAGCGATGGCTCCTCCGGTTTTTGGCAGCCTGCAGGAGTCCCCCATTCTCTGCTCCTCCCCGTGCCGGCAGATGGCAGCAGGCTCCGGCCCCCTGGCGAACGGCGCTGACTCCTCCGCTCCCTCACGGACGGCAGCCGCCCCTCCACATCACGGGCGGCTGGCAGCGAGCTCACCCGTCCCCGGCAACTCACTCCAGCCCACCGCCTCGAGCGTCCATGGCTGCACACTCCTCGCCAGCTCGATGGCACCGCAGATTCACCACAGCGCCGAGGGATCTTCAGCAGCGCGTCCCTCCTTCTCCGGGGTTTCGGCACCACTGTAACGATAAAACTTCATAATCATCGGGAAGAAGGAGGCGGGAACCGACGGCCAATCAAAATTAAACTTTTATGCTCAAAATAAAGATAAAACAGCGCGTCAGTCCCCCACGGACGAATGACGTGCACAAATAAAAAGCAAACACAAAATAAAGTCCAGGCCTGGTCCTCTCTAGTCCGTCACTGTCGTCGCTCTGGTTTTACATCCCTCCATCTCCTCCGAGGGACTCGCTCCCGTTCCCATGCCTCTCGGCCCCGCCCCACTCGTCACAATAACATTACACGGTGCCCGTCTCTCCTCAGTGCCCTCAGGAGACCGTTCTGCCAACCCTGCCGGTGTTTGAGGGCGCAGCGATCTCCAGCGAGCGCTTCTCTCAGTTACCGCCTGGAAACTAGCGGTGCTAAGAGGCTCGCTACCTCTACGGAGGTCTCTAGAGCAGCTAGTACAGTCGTCCCCTGCCGGTCCGCCTGTTTCATTTTTTAAATGAAACAGAATTAACTATGGAAGCCTGTTTCCTTCACTGAATAAAAAATAAAAAGGTTAATTGAGACTTTTTAATCTCAAAATTCTGAATTATTATTATTTTTTTTTTCAGAATTTTGAGATATAAACTTATAACTGCAAATTATAAAATCATAATTGCAGGATATAAACTCGAGTTTTTTATCTAGCATTTCTGATCTTGCAAGTCAGTGGCAGAAATTGTCTTCCATAATAAAAATTATGGAAAAAAAAAAGATAATAAGAAATTAATAAACTTATTATGGAACTTACTGAATAGAATTTACACAGAATGACCATTGTATGCATTTGAGATTATTTTAAGAAAGCATGTCATACATTTCGGGGTGAATTTATCCAAGAAAAATAAAACCTATTTTTAAAAGTACTTTTTTTAATACAATTTCTTTCTTTCTTTTTTTTTTTTTTGGCACAAAATAAAAATGTCACTAAACACATAACCCCAGATAAGGAACGCCATTCCGGAGCGGAAGCCAATGGTCAGATTTTGATTGTTTTTCAGAGGATCAACTGGCATGGATTACTTATTGACCTTAAGACTAGCAATGTGTGCTAACAAAATAAATATTGTACATTTTGATGTCATGCAGACTTTAAATTAGTGAACATTTGTGGGAGGGATGTTTTTAATGGTCATAAAAATCATGATGCAAAAGATGTCGAATAAAACAGTGTGAGTTTGGGCTGAAAGCACATCGCCCGCCGGTACAAGACGTGTTTTGCCAGCTGCCGCTCTGGACTCAAACGCTTCCGGAGGCCAAATTATATTTCTGCAGTATTTCTCAGGTCGCTTGATCTAACGCCGCCTGTTGTTGTGACCTATTGTCTTGTCTGGAGTCTCGGGGCATCAATTATTCCTCTGCGTTTCTATTGGCTCAAAGAAAAAAACCAGGCCTGCAGCTAAACGATGGCCGGAGACACAGGGCGGGAAATTAATGAAGGAGCCGTGAAGCTCCATCATGTGCTGCGCTGGGCTTTGTGTTTCTGTCACACTGGGTCCATCTCCAGAAATAAATCAAGAGACACACACAGAAACATTTCACCTTTGCCAATAAACTGGACTGAGATAAGCATTGAGTCTACCAACGTACTCTCTCCTTAATGGATCGATTGATTAATTGGTTCACTGATTGATTGATTTAACATGTAGCATAATTTAGTTACGTGATATGCTGAAAAATTAATCAGATTATTTACAGATAATCATATGTAACATAAAATAATTAAGATTATTAAGATATTACAAATATTGATAAATATATAAATAGATACAGGGCTGCCAAATCTAATACATTCAGTGCGAGAGACAGAATTCACTTAACACCACACACATTAGTGATTATATGGAAGAACTATTTGCTCACTTCCAAGGCTTCAATCAATTGAGAATTGAAATTCAAGTTTATCTGTATAGTGCTTTTTATGATACAAATCATTGCAAAGCAACTTTACAGTAAATTAAGTTTCTACAATATTTAGTAGTAGCTTATCAGTGGTGACTGTCAGTTTATGTGCATATTACAGGAATGTTCAGAAAGATTAATACAAGTCGTAGTCATCCAGACGATGAACACTATTAACAGCAATTATTATATGATGCATTCACACTTGTAGCAAAATGTTTTGTTTTACATGCTGCTAACAGAACCAACAGCCACAAGCCCTGTACACATCCCACATCTCTCATATAAATACAGGACTCACTTTTTAGAAATAGCTTGTTTATAACCAGGCTTAGTTTGTTTAGAGTAAATGTACTGTAGTTTTGTACGCTGGATAACTAATATCACAGTTTTCTTGTGTTGTGTGTTTTAAGGGATTCATTTAGAGAACCATTTTATTATTATTCACAGATTTATATTTATGCGGCTCCCTTTATGAAATTGTATAATACTTTTTTTTTTTTTTTTTTGGGAAATGTCGGTGGTGAGCTTCATGCAGCCAAAGCAGTGGATTTCAGATTTAATATCATCTTTTACAGGTCACACATCACACTTTTCTGAGCGTTCACTGTTCACTACACTGTTTTAGTGCATATGAGAGCATTATGTTCATAATCTTTGTATACGCATTGATTAGCAGTGAGTGGTTAGCATTAATGTGTGCTCAGAGAAGCCTGATAAATCACATATATCATGTGTATTCTATATTTGATGGATTAATGATGTGTTTTTAAGGTACCGCCAAACCACATAAAAAAAAAAACAATTGGTAATAAGGTTTAACTGCAATTATATGTTTACTATTGTTTATAATATATAGAGCAAGCTGTTATATTCTATTCTAAGATGGTAGCCAGAATTGCATAAGTTCAAAACGATCACCATCAAGCATGTTGTATCTCAAATCAGGTCAGAGGACTGCTTTGTCACGATAGATCGCAAAGACGCATACTTCCATGTTTTCATGCTTTCACAACACAGGAGGTTTATTAGGCTTTCGGGGGCAAAACATACCAATGCAGAGTACTTCCATTCAGCCTTGCACCCTGCACATTTAGGAAGTGTGTGGATGCTACTCTGGCTCGACTGCAACTACAGGGCATCCGCCAGCTAAATTATATCGACGCTTGGTTGATTTTAGCTCGATCAGAGCTGATGCCGTTCGACATCGAGATGTCGTTCTTGCCCACATGGGGGAGCTGGGTTTAAGACTGAACGCCAAAAAAGTGTACTTTCTCCATTACAGAGGAGCAGTTATCTAGGCGTGGTGTGGGATTCGACCACGATGCAGGCACGTCTGTCCCCTGCTCGTATCGAGTCGATCCTCGCGTCAGTCAAGAGAGTCAGAGAAGGCCAGTCACTCACTGTCAAGCAGTTTCAGAGACTGCTGGGTCTGATGGCATCTGAGTCCTTCGTGATACCTCTTGGCCTGCTGTACATGAGACCCCTACAGTGGTGGCTCAAGACCAAGGGATTTTACCCGAGAGAGGATCTACTTTGAACTATCAAGGTCACGCAGCGATGCATCCATGCCTTAGACTTGTGGAATAAACCTTGGCTCTTGAATCAGGGCCCAGTGCTGGGAGCTCCTTGTCGCTGTGTAATGCAAGTGACAGACTCATCCCTCACCGGCTGGGGTGTGGTCATGAGTGGCTACCCTGCCCATGGTCTCTGGAGTGGTCACCATCTGACATGGCATATCAATTGTCTGGAGATGCTGTCCATGTATCGAGCATTAAAACACTTCCTCCCAGACCTGAGAGGTCACCATTTGTTAATGCACACCAACAACACAACAGTAGTCTCGAGGCCCGGGGAATGGATGCTTCACCCCCGAAGTGGTGAAGCAGATATGGGGAGGTTTTGGCCAGGCTCAGGTGGACCTTTTTGTGACTCAGTAGACATCGCAATGTCCCCTCTGGTCTCTCTAGTTCATCCAGCTCCTCTGGGACTGGACGCTATGGTACAGACTTGGTCGAGGCTTGCCCCGATCAATCTGCTCCCGGGAGTTCTGTCGAGAGTACGCCAGGATGAGGTTCAGCTGTTATTAGCCCCGTTCTGGCCGGGCTGAGTATGGTTCTCAGATCTGATCTCGCTTCTCGATGGCTCTCCATGTTAAACAAAACTCTCCGACATGATCCGGGACACCATTAAAATAAACACTGGGCTCCTTCTGATATCTGAACAAAGACATGACCGAGCTGTTTAAACCAAACGATCTTTCACTCATTTGTCCTGAGGACAGACTCATATCTGTAACTGTATCCAGTGTAGAAGAGACAGTACAGTGATTGGGATTTCTATTTGACTTTGACACGATGCTCACATTCAGCGTGATCAAGTGTTAGCGACTGAACGCCAGTGGGCGGGGCCTAAGCTGAGAAGAAGACTATTCACTGATGTGTCACTCTGGAGGCGTGTTTATGCAAATGTTTTTGCCAAGATGACATCCTCTTTACCTCTCAGATCCAAACAAGACATTTCTGGAGCTTTATTAAATAAATGCTTTGTTAATAATGAAGAAGATGTTTTAAGCTATAAAACTTGCAGGATGTTTTAATGATACAAAGACCTCTTATATGCCAAAAGATCAATAAATTTGATATCTCATGTCATGACTCCTTTAAAGATTGTGAACATATCATAGAATCCAACATATGCAAAGTGTTGATTTTGAGAGAGACATAAGGGCAATTATTAGCTGTTGGCCTACAATTAAATTAAACCACATTGTTTTCAGTTACTGCAGTGTTTTAAAACTACAACTAGTGTTATGACACCTTGACATTGCTTTGTGCTTGGAAAAGATCAGCATTAGAATTCATCTGAACATCTGATTTTGTGTTTTATATAACAATATGTTTGGAATGAGTTTGCATTCTCAGGTGAACTAACAGAGGAGTAGTTTCACTGGAAATACGTAGTCACAACAGCCTCATGACGTTAAACCCGCTATTACAGTGTTTCGGATTTAATCGGCATTCATTAAACAAACCTACAGAGACCTTTTACAAGTCTGTTGAGTGTTTAACACTTATTCAGTCAACGTCGAGTTTCTCGTAGATGTGAAAATCAAAGAGTAATGTAAGAAAGAGCTGTAATGCCGTGTGGTTCTGTGTGTCAGATTAAAGTGTGTGTGATGTCAGTTTTTAGGCCGTGCCAAAATCCAGCATGTGTTTAAAGTCCTGCCTGACCCAGAAACCCTCTCTTTCACTGATGAGTTTGACAGAAATGAGAATTTCTTGCGTTTTTAATAGCTTCTAGCTAAAGCATGACAACTTGAATAGAAATCTTAAAATTTGTTTAATAAGTACTTTTTCTCCCGTTTCCGAAGTCGGACAGATAGCATCGGCCTGTTCGTGTCTTTATCTAACGTCTTCTTGCGAGGACGTCACTTTTTTGTGCTGTAGATAAGGCGTTTAATTTCAGAGATTACTGTTTTGATGTGAGAAAAGAGAAGGAGAAGGAAGCGTGAGTTAATTTCTGCCAGCTGTGATCTTATTTTGTCTGTTTTATTCCTGACTTTGGTTTTCATGAGGCTGGAGATGATGAGGGTTTGATCGTCTTATCGGCCTCTGCTGGTCTCTTTTATGCGGCTTATTTTGTTATTTTGGATCAGAATTATCCCCAGTAATCAACATCTAGTGGGCTAATATCCTAGACAGCGTTTCTGTCCTTCAGAGGTGCGAGTGATGCAGAATTACGATCACGCAATCGTGGAAATCATTTTTCTTCCTCTCTGTTGGTATTGAAAGCAATATTTAAACCAAATACTGGATCATGATCAACTCGTGTCAATACAGAACGCAAAAATGGTACGTCAACGTCAGTTACTACAAATAAAAGAAGCAATGCCTTTCTTATATCGAGCTGTGACAAATACAAGAGATTTTTGTGAATAATTACCCCCAGAGCAAAATATGTTTTCAAATAAATATTATAATTAAAATAAAAAGTCCAAAAGTATATTTGCAAAACTGTTTTTAAATATTTTATTTTATTTGGAAATGTGTGTATATGTTTCAATCACATTTGAAGAAAAACATATATATTTTTTTAATTAGTGAAAGTTAATCTAACGTGTCCCTGGAGCACTAAACCAATCTTAAGTCTCTAGGGGAATATTGTAGCAATAGACAACAATACATTGTATCAGTCAAAATTAATTATTTTTTCTTTTATGCCAAAAATCACTAGGATATTAAATAAAGATCATGTTCCATGAAGATATTGTGTACATTTCCTACTGCAAATATATCACAATTTTATTTTTAAGCTTAATTTGGACAATTTTAAAGGTTGTTTTTGCTCCCTCAGATTCCCGATTTTTTTAAAGTTGTATCTCGGCCAAATATTGTCCTCCTAACAAACCAGACATCAATGGAGCGATGATTTATTCAGCTTTCAGATGATTTATACATCTCAGTTTAAAAAAAAAAGTGACACTTAAGACTGGGTTTGTGGTCCAGGGTCACATATAAAAACAGAATAAAGAAAACAAAAATGGGTTGGCAGAATAATACAATTAAAGCAAAAGCAAAGAATAAAAATAAAAAAAATAAAAGTGAATATAATACAATATATGTAATAAATTGTTGTTAAATGGGTATATATGTAATGATTTGAGTGAACTTGTTTTTCATTGCTGTCGAGAGTAAATACAGCTCGACCCTGATTCAGGTTTGAAATCATGTGAACATCAGTTCTGAAGCTCATTCCTCTGCCGTCTGCTCCTCTGTTTCTCAGTCTGAGGTTTGGGCTCTGCACATGAAGCGCTCTGCTCTCGGGAACCTGACCTCATCGACTCGCTGAGTGTTTTCAGCCATAACTAAAGCGGTCCGGATTAAGTGAGGTTCTGCACATGTTTCTATAGAAACCAAACAGTTTCCTCCGCTGGCTCTTTATCAGTCAGTGAGTCACCGTTATTTGTGGTCAGTGTGTGTGTGTGTGTGTGTGTGTGTGTGTGTGTGTGTGTTTCCAGTCAGACTGTTTTGGGATTTTATGTATTCATACTGACTCTGATTACAGGAACAAATGACCAGTGACTGACTCTCATCCATCTCTCTCAGTTTGATGGTGAGAAAAAAAAAGATTATTTATTAGATTTTAAAAGTTTTTTTTTTTTTTTTTTTATGGTTTAATTTGATTTCCACTGTTGTAGATTTGTATTAAATTACAAATCCAGGGGGTAATCTTGTTAAGTTTTTTGTTATAAATTGTTGGAATTAAATTGTTTCATTTTATTCCATTAGGAATATATATATATATATAAATTTATGTTAAATTATATAAATGTAATAATCTCAATTATTTAGACATGCTTTTATATTATTACAATTTAATTCAACCATTGAAACATATATATATATATATATATATATATATATATATATATATATATATATATATATATATATATATATATATATATATATATATAAATCTGTAAATAAATAAATAAAGATATAATAAATAAATAAAGAAAAAATAAAACATATTTCAAAGGGCTGTAGTGTTGCTTCAGTGTACCAAACAAGTGTAACAGAGGTGACGTGACCCAAGATTTGTCGACTGAATAGATCAGCTAGTGTCAGACGTAGTGGACTAGTCAGTGCAGTTCAGGAATGAGCTCAGACAGACACACAGATGCACTGACATGTCTCCATTGCCTCTTTCACTCTCGCACCTAAGGAGCGAGCGGAGAGCGTCTCGCAGCGACATGAACATCTGCACTGAATGCTGGGTAATTGCAGATTGATTTGGAGTTGAGTAGCTGCTATAGAGCGGTGCATCTGCCTGTATTCTCCAGCGCTGATTAGCTGTTATTCAGTGTGTTTATCTGTGTAAACGATGGGGTGAATATCAGGTTAAGTGTTTGAAGAGGCGCTGAGCCAAACGCTGCTCTCCTTCACATCATAATGGAGAATTAGACGCAGAGACAGATGTTAGTCAGACGTTCACCTCCGTCTGCAGCATCGCTTTATAGTTCATCTTTCACCACACTCATGAATTTAACATGAAGTTGTGCTGGGAGACGCATCGTCTCAAACACTACAGGCTGGATTCAACAAGCATTCACACAGCTGTGGTGTTTCAGCGGAAAACTGTGACTTATTCACAAACACAGTCTGTCTCCACTATATGTTTCAGATTTGATTAGATACTGGGTTAAAGCTGGTGAAAGTGTGATGTTGGAGGTGTTGACCTTCATCACTTCAGCCGATGCTTCACAGTCATTTGTAGAATCATTGTATTAAAAATACAAATCTGTTCCCAGTTGTTCTGCTGTGTCCCTCATATAACAGGCAACCTTCATTCCTGCGTGATTTACAAAAAAAATAAGTAATATACTAGTAATATAAAAAAGTTATATAATTAGTCAGTAAATAACCTAGTTGTACTTTTTTTATTTCGTTAATTTTTATTACATCGACCACTCAACCCTGCTAACAGTTATTATTACAAAAACAAAATCAATGTGTTTATTAATAAATACTCTAGCTAACAAAATAAACATAATACTAATATTGCAAATTTTGATAAATATCAATAAAAGATTATTCATATTTTAATATTTATTTTGATGTTTACGTTATCAAATAAAATCATACAACTCAGTGATTTATGCTTTATTCATGTCCTAAACTTTAGGGGGTTGTAAAAAACACAAATTATTGTAAAACAGTAATAATTACTTTGACTTGACTTTTTTTTTTTTCACAGAAACTGTTGCATGTGCTGGTTTAATGCTGCTCCAGTTGAGTTTAATAAACATATTTAAGCAAGACACATTCTTTCTGTAGTAATGAAGCTTATTGCATTCTTCAGAGAAGTCAGCTATATTTGCCTGCTGTGACTTGCACAAGGTTTTTTTTTTTTTTTTTTTTTTCATGAAAGGCAGCCGATAAATATTTTAATTAAGGAGAGATGGTGCTTAGTGTTCATAGTAGCCATTCATCAAATGAGGAGAGGAGTGTTGCAATATATAATTAGTGTAATGTAAATTAATATTACATATGTCAAGACGCACTAATCAAGCACAGTTCATTTTGCATTTAAAGAGGTTTTCAGGCGTCTGGAGGGCTGTGCCAGACTCTCGCATTCTCCATAAAAACGACCCTAACATGTCTGATTTGCGTAATCGTGCACTAAAACCATGTGGAAAATCAATGGGTGCAATTCACCCTCAAGAAAGACAGTGAAGGGGACGAGACGCTTCTGCTCTTTCAAAACAAATGAGAGAGTCTCATCAAGAGCAGGAGAAGCTGCTGGCGCTTAATTGTGAATCGGGACATGCTCTGTGAATCCACAGCTCCTCTATTGTCAAACAGTCGAGCGCGTTTCTCTGTGCAGCTGGAGAGATGCCGTAATCTCTGCCACGCCGGCCCTTCATGATATTAATGAGGCATCAGTGCGAGCGCTGATGCATTCTGGGACGCAGGGACAGCAAGTATATTTCTACAGCTGGTGTTAGAGGAGCTGTTCTGAACTACTCATCCTCAGTCAGCAGCCATATCACCCTGCAGCCTAAGACTGGTCCCCCACTGAAGCGCAGCAGGGTTGAGCTGGTCAGTCCTGGATGGGAGACCTCCAGGGGAAACCAGGTTGCTGCATGAAGAGCTGTTAGTGAGGCCAGCAGGGGGCGCTCACCATGTGCTCTGTGTGAGTCCTAATGCCCCAGTGTCCTGAAGGGGACACTATACTGATAAAACCACAGTCTTTCCAGATGAGAGGTTAAACCGAGGTCCTGACTCTCTGTGTGTCACGTTTGGTCATCCGCTGTCTCATTCTGGTCTTGTGTGTTTGTATGTGTGTGTGTGTGTGGTTTCACTGATTGTTTCATGTGGGCGTTACCACTGATTATCAGTGATCAGCGGCAGCTGCATGTCGTCTGGCAGCCTATTTATTGCCCTGTCTTTCGTCTCATGTTTGTCAGATCTTTGTTGGAGTTTCCGGTGTTGCATCCCGTTCTCTTCATGTGTCCCTCATTCGGAGTGGAGTTCATTGTGTCATGCTGTACCCGTTTCAGTCTCGTTTGGTTTCTATACCTGGCCACCACTCATTATTCCGGGGAATTCTTCACTCAGTCATCACTCATCTGTCCTGGATAACCCATGGAAGTCCCTTCGTCACCACTCTCCTGCTGCCTGCAATGGGTTGAACTATCATTGCTCTCTCAATAAAGAGATATTTTACTTGCAACTTGCATCTGCGTATAATTCCTGTGACACTGTGGTCATTAAAAATCCTAGGATGTATTTTAAAAAAGAGAAGGGGTATAACTCCGGCATCCTGGTCAAATTTGCCCATTGGCGTCTGACCATCATGACCTCCTAATTATCCCATATCTGCTGATTGGCTTCATCACTCTGTCTCCTCTCCCCCAATAAGTTGGTGTGTGGTGGGCGTTCTGGCGCAATATGGCTGCCGTCACATCATCCAGGTGAATGCTGAACACTGATTCCCCCCTTCTATGTAAAGTACTTTGAGTACCCAGAAAAGTGCTATATTGATTTAAATAATTATTATTATTATAATTATGATGCCCAGTGGGATAAAGAAAATCACTTTTAAATGAGTCAGCAGACCAGATAAACACCAGCTAAATACCAACTAGGCCAGATAAACACCAGAAAAACACGAGGTAGACCAGATAGACACCAGCTTAACACAAGCTAGACTAAATAAACTCTAGATATAGTCCAGCTAGACCAAATAAACACAAGCTAAAGACCAGTTATCTGGTCTATGTAGTGTTCGGATTAAAAAAAAAAAAAAAACAGCTAATGACCAGCAATACCAGATAAACACACGGAAAAACACCAACTAGACCAGATAAAAACCAGTGAAAACCAGCTAGGCCAGAAAAAACACCAGTGAAACACCAGCTATACCAGATAAATTCCAGCTTAAGACCAGATAAACTGCAACTAAACATGAACTATACCAGATAAATGCCAGCAAAGCACCAGCTAGACCAGATAAACACCTGTGAAACACTAGATAGACCAGATAAACTGCAGCTAAACACCAACTAGACTAGATAAACGCAAGTGAAACACCAACTAGACCAGTTAAACACCAGTGAAACACCAACTAGACCAGATAAACACCAGTGAAACACCAACTAGACCAGATAAACACCAGTGAAACACCAACTAGACCAGTTAAACACCAGTGAAACACCAACTAGACCAGATAAACACCAGTCAAACACCAACTACACCAGTTAAACTCCAGTGAAACACCAACTAGACCAGATAAACACCAGTGAAACACCAGCTAGCCCAGATAAACACCATTGAAACACCAACTAGACCAGTTAAACACCAGTGAAACATCAACTAGACCAGTTAAACTCCAGTGAAACACCAACTAGACCACTTAAACACCAGCTAGACCAGATAAACACCAGTGAAACACCAGCTAGCCCAAATAATCACCAGTTAAACACCAACTAGACCAGTTAAACACCAGTGAAACATCAACTAGACCAGTTAAACTCCAGTGAAACACCAACTAGACCACTTAAACACCAGCTAGACCAGATAAACACCAGTGAAATACCAGCTAGACCAGATAAACACCAGTGAAACACCAGCTAGACCAGAAAAACACCAATGAAATAGCAGCTAGACCAGATAAAAACCAGTGAAACACCAACTAGACCAGTTAAACACCAGTGAAACACCTGCTAGACTAGATAAACACCAGATAAACACCAGTGAAACACCAACTAGTCCAGATAAAAACCAGTGAAACACCAGCTAGACCAGATAAACACCAGATAAACACCAGTGAAATACCAGCCAGACCAGATAAACACCAGTGAAACACCAAGTAGACCAGATAAACACCAGTAAAACGCCAACTAGACCAGTTAAACACCAGTGAAACACCAGCTAGACCAGATAAACACCAGTGAAACACCAACTAGACCAGATAAACACCAGTGAAACACCAACTAAACCAGTTAAACACCAGCTAGACCAGATAAACACCAATGAAAAACCAGCTAGACCAGATAAACACAAGTGAAAAACCAACTAGACCAGATAAACACCAGTGAAACACCAGCTAGACCAGTTAAACACCAGTGAAAAACCAACTAGACCAGTTAAACACCAGTTAAACACCAACTAGACCAGATAAACACCAGTGAAAAACCAACTAGACCAGTTAAACACCAGTGAAACACCAGCTAGACCAGATAAACACCAGTGAAACACCAACTAGACCAGTTAAACACCAGTGAAAAACCAACTAGACCAGTTAAACACCAGTGAAACACCAGCTAGACCAGTTAAACACCAGTGAAAAACCAACTAGACCAGTTAAACACCAGTGAAACACTACATAGACCAGATAAACTGCAGCTTAACACCAACTAGACCAGATAAACACCAGTTAAACACTAAAAAAGACCAGATAAACTGCATCTGAACACGAGCTAGACCAGATAAACACCAGTGAAACACCATCTAGACCAGATAAACAACAGTGAAACACCAGCTAGACTAGATAAACACCAGATAAACATCAGTAAAACACCAGCTAGACCAGATAAACACCAGTGAAACACCAGTGAAACACCAACTAGACCAGATAAACACCAGTAAAACACCAACTAGACCAGTTAAACACCAGTGAAACACCAGCTAGACCAGATAAACACCAGTGAAACACCAACTAAAGCAGTTAAACACCAGCTAGACCAGATAAACACCAGTGAAACACCAGGTACACCAAATAAACACCAGTGAAACACCAACTAGACCAGATAAACACCAGTGAAACACCAACTAGACCAGTTAAATACCAGTGAAACACCAGCTAGACCAGATAAACACCAGTGAAACACCAACTAGACCAGATAAACACCAGTGAAACACTAGATAGACCAGATAAACTGCAGCTTAACACCAACTAGTCCAGATAAACACCAGTTAAACACTAAATAGACCAGATAAACTGCAGCTAAACACCATCTAGACCAGATAAACACCAGTGAAACACCATCTAGACCAGATAAACACCAGTGAAACGCCAGCTAGACCAGATAAAAACCAGTGAAACACCCACTAGACCGGTTAAACACCAGTAAAACACCAGCTAGACCAGATAAACACCAGCAAAGCACCAGCTAGACCAGATAAACACCAGATAAACACCAGTGAATCACCAACTAGACCAGTTAAACACCAGCAAAGCACCAGCTAGACCAGATAAACACCAGATAAACACCAGTGAATCACCAACTAGACCAGTTAAACACCAGATAAACACCAGCTAGACCAGATAAACACCAGTGAATCACCAACTAGACCAGTTAAACACCAGTGAAACACCAGCTAGACCAGATAAACACCAGCAAAGCACCAGCTAGACCAGATAAACACCAGTGAAACACCAACTAGAGCAGTTAAACACCATTAAAAGACCAGATAGACCCGTCTCACCCGTAAACCCCGTATAGCCCTCTGCATTTCAGGTGATCCCACCCACCCTAATGTGGCCTAATGGTTAGAGAGCCGGACTAGTTACCCAAAGGTTGCCATTACGAGTCTTGGTGCTGGTAGGAGTTGTAGGCGGGGTGGAGTGAATGAGCAGTGCTCTCTCCCACCTCTTGAGCAAGGCACTGAACCCCCAGTTGCTCCCCGGGTGCTGGATCTATAGCTTTCCACTGCTCCGGGTGTGTGTTCACTTCTCACTGCTGTGTGTGTGCACTTGGACGGGTTAAATACAGTGCACCAATGGTTTACAATACTTGGCAAATGTCACGACTTTCACTTTTATTCAGTCAGTTTAAATAAAAGAACTGCTCTTTGAGCCCTTTGTCACTTAGTCAGACCGAATAAGCTTTTTCACTTTTTCACTTTTTCACTTGTTCACTGGTTCACACTCTATCTGCCATGTGCCTTGCGCTGCTTTATTTAACTTTATTTTTATTGTATTTTATTTTTTTCTATAATCCCTTATTGTGTAGTTGTATTTTATATTTTATATTTGATATATATATATATAGTTCCTCCCAGCGCCCAATCACATTCTATCAGTGTCTCATCAATGGATGCTCCTCCAGTGAAAAAGTGCATCTGATGTTGTATATATATATAATCACTTAATATTCTTTTACTCTAAAAATAAATAACAATAAATAAGTTTTCATTAAGGTTAAAATATTATTTGTAAGGAATATGTTTGTTTCTGATATTTTCTCATGCGTTAAGTAGGACTAGGATTTAAGCAATTATAGTGGAAGCTGGCTTTATTCCAAGTAAAAAACTACATATCAGTTAAGATAATGTTAGTCATGCATATGTTTCAATTCTTTCTTTTTTTGTGATGATGATTACAATGGAATTAAGGATCAAAATCATGATAAGTGATCATTAATATAACATTATTGTATACATATACAATTATCTCAGTATCTGGTTGACACGTCATTATAGTAGATGATGGTTTATTACCAACATTTTACCTGCAGCCCTACTTGGGACCATAGGATCAAACTTTCTGGGGGAGGGGGTGATCAGGGCCATGACAAGTTATGCTTGTAGATGAGTGTCTATGCCTGAAGCACCTGAGTGAAAGTTAGATTTTACAGATTTTTGCATTTCATAATTAAGCATTAAAAAACAAATGACACCAATCTGTGAGAATTAAATGTGTTTTTAAGAAATTAAGCTAGTTTATTTAATTGTAATAATAAAATAATTGAAATGACTAATGTTCAAACAATTTGGTTAGAATTTATATTTTTATTATAGTCACTATAACACCTTTTCACTGGAGGAAGTGTTATAATGGATTATGGACTCAAAATGAATTCAAAACATCTTAATGCTGGATGTGTTTCATCTTTTGTCTTCTCCAGATGTTCACTGATGGACTGCAGTGCTGTGGATTATTGTGATGTTTTTATCAGCTGTTTGGATTCTCATTCTGACGGCACCCATTCACTCATGAGTTTGATTTCCAGGGGACAGCAAGCAATTTTTTAAAAACAAACTTTTATGAATGATTGACACCCCTGGTTCTGTGTAACCTCGAACATCTTGAGAGAAAATTCCCTCAAACGGTCGGTTAGAGATGCGACTCGCTCGCTTTTCACGCTCCAGAGTTCTGGAATACATAAAATTGAAAATCCGTCAAGCTGTCATGGCGTTTAATGGACGACGTTTTCCTGAACTGATGATTATACTCCTGTAATGTGGAACTTTGTTGTATAAAGTCAGTTTTATTAAAGACTGGTGGTAACGGCCCGCGGCGACACTGGCACAAACCTCCCGATGAGATGATTGTCTTCTGCCAGCGGGAGGCCGCTCGTCTCCACACACGCCTGAAATTGAAACCATTATACCTCCATTTTGTTATTCATGTTTGTTAACAGGATGAGCAGGGCTCATTTTCAGCCCGTCTGTTCTCAGGGTTTCTCTCATTTACACTCTTTGTCATTTGCTTGCTTTATTATCATGGATGTAATGGGCTCCTGTGCTGTGACACTTTCCTCAAGATGATGCCGATGCTCGTTTTTAAGTCAGCACAACATAACACACCAAACGAGATGTGAGACTGACATTCTGCTCTTTTGTTTTGCCAAAGAGAAATGACACTCTCCACAAACTCGTTCTTACTCAGCAGCTGGAGTGAACAGAGGAGCTGCTTAACCTTCAGAAAATACATCAACCTCAGGACATCAAACTAAACATAACTCTGTGTTGTACTTCCATTTTAACATGAGGAGTGCAAAGTACACAAGCTCACACGTTTTTCGAATTTTTCAAACAATAAACATTCAGGACTTCAAAATTACACATACTTATTAGTATTAAATATATAATAACATTATATATACATTATGACTTGTATGTATTTATTAAAATTAAATTCTATATATAATATTATAATTACTTCCAGTTACATTCAGTGATACATGCATCAATGTTATGTAATATATAAAATAAAATAAAATCTTATATTTCATAGGTATGTCATATTAATATAACACAAACAACACACACACACACACACACACACATATGGGAGTTATTTTTTGTGATTATTTATATTAGAACATATTCAAAAGTAAATGTTTTTTTTTATGCAATAATACTTACAATGCAAATAAAGCTTGAACTTATTTTCCTGATATGTTCATTTTGTCTTAGGTAATTACTTATTTAGCATATATTGAAGTTTTCTGAATAATAATAATAATAAATCATTAAATCACAGTGTGCTAGTAGTATTTTATGAGCCATGTCCTGAGATGTTCAACCATATAACGTTAAAGAATCGTCCCAGAAAGCTTTTCTCTGCCGTACTGAAGCTGTGTTTGTGAATGTCTTCTGTGGTTTCAGTTAAATTCTTCATGTAGCTTTTTAGGAGCGACTCCAATCCCGAGTCAAACCATCAAAACAACTTAAAACAAACAACAACATAATTTTAGAGTACTAAAACACAGCCAATCCATCATATGTGTTTACTGAATTTCTACGTTTTTTTTGTCTTGTGTGATTGGGTTTGATTCCACCAGCAGCCTCACGCATGAAATACATCAGAGAAAATATATTAAATTGAGTTATCTTTACCTTTTTCTTCTTTTCATAATTATAAAATCTCATGCATAGAGCATTAAATAATGTATTTGTATTGCTAGTTTGGGATAAATGTGAAGAACTGAGCATGTTATCATTGATTATGTATGTGATGCACACGTCTGACAGGCTGTCATTCCAGATATGACATGAACATAACATTCGTTCACACCAACCTGACAATTACACATAATTATCAGAGCCGATGTGAGCTAACGACAAAAACTAGCCCTGAACTGTGTGTGTGATATAACGCTTTCACAGTAACACAATGAAACTGACAAACTGTACACTAGTTTCCTTCAGTATGCATGAGATACACAGAAAGATCAAAACAATGTTGTTTCGCACAGGTCTGAGAAATGATGCTGTAGTGTTCATGCCAGGCCAGTAGGTGGCGATGTCAGTTTGTGCAGAGACACATGCGTCTGTGCACATACATATATCCCTCTAAACTAAACATGTAATAACATGTGCGCATGATGTCAGTGTTTCCACAAACTCACATTTGTATAGTTTACACAGAGACAATAACGGTACAGTTTACAAAAACTTGTACTTTGAAATTGTTTTCAAACGTTTGTGTTTTCAGGTGTGTAAATGAATGGCCAAAACACATGAAAGGTTTTCCATTTTAGTAGAAAAATAGTGTTGTGTAAATGTTGCCCTAAGTTTTAATATGTTTCTGGTCTGGAGAATGTGAGTGGAGTGGAGTGCTAAATAAGTTAAAATTGATTACGATCAATGCTGTAAACTTGTGATTATTATATTTTACAGCTATTTGAACCCATAAAAATGACTTTTGTTGGAATACATTGATATAAATGGACAGCACTTTGGTCCATTCTAATGGTTTTGAAAGTGCTTTATAAATAAAAGTTGAGTTGAGTTGAGTAAATAGGTTGGTAATGTTAATATTTTGTGATTTTGGATGTTACCATCTTTTTTTCAGAAAACTCTACCTTTTCAGTACTTTCTCAACTCTACAAATCATCAAGATTTGATTTTTGTATTTATTTATATTTCTTAATACTTACATTCATATATTTTCTTTATATTTCACCAAATGTCTCTTTGGTCTACACATTTGCCGATCAGACCGAACTCTAATACACAGCCATCAAACTGAACATGTGCATGATAGTATGTGAATGTGACGCGTGTGATGGATCTGCAAGATGCACATGATATCTTTACAGTATATAGTGCTGTAGTGCACACTCAACAGTACATCTGTGGTCAGTGGTGTGCTATCCGTTCTAAACAGAGCTGTGTGACACAAAATGAGTCCAGCGCACAGTCAAAAACACTCTCAAAACAACTATGAGACGTCCAGTCACGCTGCTGCTCAATACTACTACAGCATTAATGATTCAATGAAAATGTGTGGAAATCATATCATGTCAATCTAAATGTAATCAAAAAGCCAATGGTATGACAGTGTGGAGAACACATCTAACAAAATCCATGCTAAATATAATGAAGTTAGGGTTAGGTTTTTAAAACATGATTCTTTGCATGATTTTAAAACAGTAATAATAATAATTAATGGAAGAACAAGTACAGAGACTTTGCTGGTGTTTGGCGACTGTGTGAACGAAGGACAGGAGCTGGGAAATACCAGCATTATAAAGCACCAGCGCTCATAGCAGTGTCCTGAACATTCACACACATGGACAGGCTTCAGAGAGCTTCAATCTCTTCTCATAATCTGCCGCTCAAACGCTGCGCTTCCTGGAAGCCGTGGCAGTCAGATAGAGCTAAAGCTAAAGGTTTGGTTTCTCGCGCTGACCTTGAGCGTATCACATTCTGCTAAAGCTACTGTCTGCTCGTGTCTAAAACACTGCTTTCTGTTGATCCGTCCACATCATGTTACCTGCAGAACATGATCGTCTGAAATATGATGCAGCACATTAGTGATGGTCAGAGTCTGTCAAACATAAACTGCAGGACTTCCCGTCATCCTTTCTCTCACAGAAAACATTTATTTTAAATGTGGTTAAAGTACTGCTGAATGTACTGATCATCATTTATGATCAACTAAAATATATTTTAATGTGTTTTCTAACAAAATATGTCATGTTTTTCATGGATTTTGTGCAGTTATATTTAAAATCTATTAAAATTAAATGCAATGCTGAATAACACACTGCAGTTAAAATGATAAGTATTGTCAAGTACTCGACATCTCAAAATAAGTGTACTTCTGTACAACACAACAAAAGATTATGAAATATGATTCAAAATGTGCTTTAAAATATAATTAATCTTGTACAATTTTGCTTTAAAGTACATTTAAAACGAATTTTCAATATATTGATGTATTTTAAAGTAGTATAACATACTAATGCACATGTAAAGTACTCTAACATCGAAAGATTTGATACATTTTAATTTTATAAAAGTAAATGTTATTATAATCCTAACTCTTATTTGTTATTTGACATTACTAAAGTTAATTTCTTTAAAATGTATTAATTTACAGATGTGTAACTGTAAATATATTTAAATACACCACACACAAGTTTCAATAGAAATGAAATTAAACTATATTTGAGATGATCATAAATACTTGTCTGTGTATTCAGCAGTACTTTCAAAACCATATTTCAAAGACAACAGAAGCAATTATAAAGATGCACTTAAGTCCTATGTAAGTTTGTCAAAGACACTCCAAAGTTCATCTTTATTCAGTGTAATGTAAAATTAAATTATTATAAACTTTCATTTAATTGCAGTTGAGTGTCTAAAAACATCAGTTCCAGACTTAAGTACATTCTTTTAAAGTATTTTATTATTTGCAGCATAAGTATCCTGTGTGCACTTCTGATGCGTAGGGAACCGTTCTGGAATGTCAGGACTGGATCTTCTCGTGAAATGATGTCACTTCATTACATTTAATACAGGTTTGTCCACTTGTGGACTCTAAAGCAGGAAAGCAGCAGAGAAGAAAGTCGATTGTGCGTGAAATATCCTGCGCTGGCGTCCCAGACCTCATGGGATTACACTGAGCGCTACGACAGAAACACACCAGAACATGACGGACTGATCGCTCCCAGACAGAGTTTCCACACGGGGAAAATATGAAGTCATGTTCCCCCGAATTATGTTATTCCATGTCTAAACTGCATCCAATTTCTTACCATTATTTGACATGCTGTGTTTCCTGTGCAAACAAACTCAGCTCAGAAAGAGATCACTTCAAGAGAACCTGCTTAAAATACATTCATCTCCTAAAACCACAGAACCAACATCCATAAACCACAGTCCGGCGCTAACATCTAAACAACAGAGCCAAATACTGAACATCTGAACTGAACACCACCGGCACGTGATGCTTCTGTTTTATTAAAGCTAATTTTTAACCATATACTGTAGTGAGAAATCTTGATATATAAATGGTATTTTCATGGCACTCCAAAGAATACCATGGTCAGTTTTCATTTTTTGGTTCCTTAGTACTAGATACTATTTAATTTATTTTTCTTTTCCTTTTAATAATTGTAAAAATTGGTGAACTTAGCTATTTTAGTGCTAGTGATGGCACATACAGATTTGCTCCTCAGATTGGACGTAGGATAAACAGTATGCTGATCTAACAACACATTGAGTGTAAATTAATCTATTTATTAAAATCATCAAATGGTAGAAACTTCTTTCCTTCTATTGAATACCCATTATGCAGTTTATTCCAAGAATATTTCCTTTTTATATTTAAAAGAGACACCTTTCCAGTACAATAAATCATCTCTCCATTGATGTGTGGTTTGTTCGGAGGACAATATTTGTCTGAGATACAACTATTTGAAAATCTGGAATCTGAGGTAGCAAAAAAATCTAAATACTGATAAAATAATCTTTAAAGTTGTTCAAATTAAGTTCTTAGCAATGCATATTACTAATCAAACATTAAGTTTTGATATATTTACAGTAGGAGATTTCAAAATATCTTCATGGAACATGATCTTTACTTAATATCCTAATGATTTTTGGCATAAAAGAGAAATTTATCATTTTGACCCATACAATGTATTTAGTTTTTATTTATTTTTGGCTATTGATACAAATATGCCTGTGATACTTATGACTGTTTTTCTGCTCCAGGGTCACACAACTATATATATATTAGGGGTGTAACGGTTCACAAAATTCACGGTTCGGTTCGATACGATACACTGGTGTCCCGGTTCAGTACGGTTCGGTACGTTTTAGATACAGCAAAATGTAAAAACATCTCAACTTTTCAGAATGCCGCAAGCGCACCGCGGGTCATGTGACAAGCACTAACCAATCAGCTTCATCCTTTCCCGTAACAACGTTGAAAGCTCAGCCAAGATGAAGGAACAGCTGATCATTGTTGTATATGGATTGCAATTTTGAAATAAATTTAGTAGCAGAGCTATTACAAGCGATTTTCAGAGCTGCAAATCCATTTATCCTTTGCTGAAATTTCCGCGTCTCATGGAGAGAGCAGGTCATTGTTGCTTAGCAAAGACAGACGCCTCATGAGCGCTTCTGCCCGAGCGCTTTGGAAAGGAGAAGAAAGACGCGCCTAGCGTTTTCCACGCGTTTTTAGGCACGATATGTGAACGGCCCCTAAGGCGCTCGCTCACTCAGTACGCGCTGAAGGCTCGTTGCAAAATGTCTAATGCGTTTAACAGACCAGAAATAGAAGATCCTCCAATAACCAACAGGTCTGGTGTTTGGGTGCACTTTGGATTCCCTGTAAGCTATAATGGTGATGATAGAATGAATGGTGAATAGTAAGGTCTCATATCCGTGGCTATAATGTAAATGTAACGTAAATGTAGCATACCAATCGACGTGGTGATGTATTTTGCCCTGTTTGAGTCAGTTGGAAATGTCTGCCTAAATGCTGCGGGGGTTGTTTGTTGCGTGTATGTTTCTCCTTTTTTTCGTCTTTTCCCAGATACTGACACACCAAGGTGATGTCGGCGTAAATGAGTTGACATTTTTCAAGTATTCATCCAAAGTGCACCCAAACACCAGACCTGTTGGTTATTGGAGGATCTTCTATTTTTGGTCTGTTAAATGCATTGGCTATTTTGCAACAAGCCTTCAGCGCGTGCTGAGTGAGCGAGCACCTGACTGAGCAGCCTCACATAAACATATAAGTTGGTGTTTTTTCTTCTTCGGGAGTGTCAGGGGCGTTGCCTGTTACGTCGTTTGGGTTATTGGGCTACCTTGTTGAACGCATATCATTATATTTCTCTTTTTTTTTTCAAATATAATTAATTAGTCCAACGAACCGTTCGGTACATAATGCGTACCGTGTACCGAACCGAAAGCCTCGTACCGAACGGTTCAATACGAATACGCGTATCGTTACACCCCTAATATATATATATATATATATATATATATATATTTTTTTTATTATTCATGTTTCCGCACATGTATGAAATAACAATTTATATATTACATGCCAACACCACCCCATATTTATATCTTTTTTTTTTTTTTTTAAATGCAATTTTAAGAGAAAGAAACAAGCTAAGCTAAAAAAAAATTACAAGATGCACTGTAAACCCAGAATACTAGCTGTCTTCTTGCAATTTTATACTTCAGAGGTTATTATTATTATTTTTTTTTTTTGCAAATCAGAGTTTATATCTCACAATTCTGAGTTATTTTCTTAGAATTGTAAAAGAATATCAGAACTGAATGAAAATCAGTTTTGAACTCCATTTCTGAGAAGCGAAAATAAACAGTCCTTTCACACTTCTGGCATCTCACAATTGTGAGTTTGTATCATGCAATTCTCTCTTTTTCTTTTTTTTTTTTTTTCAATTGTGAAAAAAAAATAATACTAATTACAAATAAAGAGAATTGTGATGTAAAGAGCTTTCTCCAACCAGGCATGTTGTTTGCACCTACTGTTAATAGCCGCTCCACTCAAATGCTTATTTGTATGATCTGCTTGAAGGGCCTTGTGGTAATAAAACTCTTGCATCTGGAGTCCGATCACAGTTTCAGATCAGACCGGATCTGACGGCCTGGGTCCCTTCCTTCCCTGCTCCGAACCACATTTCCATTTCTTGGTCTACAGAAGCACAATAATTACTGTGTTAATTTTGGAACGTGCACAAAAGGATGTTCTCACCAATCTATCAGAATATCAATCTACCTATCAGTTATTACGCCAGAGCCATAATTGAGTGTAATTAAAAACTCCACAAAGTGCTGTAATTAATGTCAGTTGTCAAGCGCTAAAAGCTTCTGGGGGGCGTAATGGCTCTGAGCGTCTGAGGGCCGGAGACCCCGAGCGCTCGAGACGCTGGAGAGCAATTAGAGGGCGAGCGAGTAGACGGGTGACTGGACACAGTCTCAAACCCTTCAGATCCCTGCGTGGGTCCCTGACACTGATTCAGGGTCACTGTGGTCAGCGGTGCTCACTTCTGCAGCCTTTACAGTAACAGGAATCTATGTGACCGAAAACATGTGAATGTGTCTGGTAAAAAAAATAAAAAAATAAATAAATAAATAAAATACAAGAAAAAACAAACAGGCCAAATGTTCTTGTAAAATGCTTCATTGAAAAATGTATACACAATATTTGTAAAAATAAGTATGTTCTCCTCTCTAAAAGTCTCTTCTGCTCAGCAGGTCTGCAGTTATTTGATCAAATACAATACCAATACAGCAAAAATATGAAATAATATTACAGTTTAAAATAACTGTTTTCTATGTGAGTCTCTGTTAAAGTGTAATTTATTTCTGTGATGCTCCGCTGTATTTTCAGCATCATTCCTCCAGTCTTCAGTGTCATGATCTTCAGAAATCAGAATAATACATAATATTGAGCAGCACAGTTGTTTCAAACATTGTTATTGATGAGAAATATTTCTCATTATTAGCATATCAGATAATATCAACATATTCACATGATTTCTGAAGATCTGGAGGAATGATGCTGAAAATACAGCGGAGCATCACAGAAATACATTACACTTTAACACAGATTCACACAGAAAACAGATGATTTAAACTGTAAGAATATTTCACTGTTTTCACTGCATTTTTATCAAATAAATGCAGCTTTGGTGAGTAGAAGAAATGTATTTAAATAAATAAATATTTTTTTTTGTAAAAATGATTCCAGATGTAAGTGCGGTCAGACTTCACAGCATGGGTTTCCATGAATCTAGTGGTTTCCCACACCTGTCTAACTTTAGAGGTGACCCTCACTCTCTCTCTCTCTGTGTCTCTGTGTCTGTGTCTGTGTCAGGCGGTTTGTCAGGAAAGGTTGGTCGGAGGAGGAAAGCATGATGAATGGACTGAGTGAATGTCCTGATGGATCCAGAGCTCCTTTTCTCCTCTGAGTTCACAACAACAACATATAACCTACGCCGCGTCTCAAAGAGCTTCAAAAATCACAGAAGCCCTAAACATGACGGATCATTAAATTACCTGAGAACCCACAGACCAGCACTGGGATCTAGTCCAAAACACCACTGGTTTTATGAGCATTCGAAACTCTGAGTTATATTACAAGGGAACTTCAAACTGCGTCCTCTAGGAGTCGCTATGGGGAACACCTCGTCGTGACCATGTCTGAAGCATACATTGATAAAACACCAACAAGTTGGACAGCAACAGCCTCTGACATCAACACCAGTTCGACTATAAACAGCGTTGCATAAGCGTCAGCAGTTTTTGCCCGCGCTTGATTTCTGTGGTAATCTAACAAGTGGGCGGAGTGTGTTTATCTCCCGCAGGAGCTGAATACATGCTGCACATTGTGTCACGGTGAGAACATGTAAAGGTTCTGATGGGAAATTTCTCCCTATCAGTAATTTCCTTTTGTTTATGCTGCACTTCGGCTTAAAAAAATTAAAATAAAACATTAAAAACATTGTAAAGCAGGCACTAGCAAAACGTTTAGATGATGTGTGCATCCATGTCATTGTTTGATACCCGCTGACACACACATCTCAGCGTTGGTTGTTTGGGCTAAGAACATGCACGCAATGTCCTTGAGGGGGCAATTTGCGTGCATTTGTGAGGAAAGAGGGGCAGACATCTACTTTCCGCGAGCTGTTGGAGGTTATGGGTCACGCCGCGCCAAGGTTGGACTAGTTGTGGAAGCAAGCTAAGAAGGTGACACCACAAGGTTCTCTTGATGAGTGTTATCTTTCTGGCCTTAGCCCTCCAGATCAGGTGAGCCTTCCGTTTATTCCTGATGTCCTTACAGAGATCAAGTAGAAATGGAAGAGGCCTTTTTCTTTTGCATCCAACGATTCCAGCATACGAGTATGCAATATCGAGGTGATGCGGAGAAACAGTTTCAGGATGAGGTAGCTGAGTTACGCCGGCCTGACAGATATCTGGAAGAAAGTAAGGCTTTCTTCTTGATGCTCCGGTCTCACCTTCAAGACTGCAAATTGAATCATCATCCATGTGGGGAAGAATGATATTCGGAAAGAACAGTCAGAACTCCTTAAGAAGGACTTCAGTGAACTCTCTGAAAAACTCTGAAGACTCAAAGTTCAGCCATTAATCAGTGGACCACTCCTAGCAAGGGGAACAAATGTGTTTTCACGGTTGCTTGGGCTGAACACATGGCTACAAAGATCTTGCAGCATAAAAGGTGTGAATTTATTTGACAACTTCAATCTTTTCTAGGGCCATTGACAACTTTTTATACCGGATGGCCTCCACCCAAACAAACTTGGTGCTAGAGTGCTTAAGCACAATATCTACTTCTCCCTCCGTCATCCTTTAGCAGAGTGTTGAGAACCTTGTTGAGAGTTGGTGCTGTGCTTGCTTAGCTATGTAGCCTACTGCTGGCCGTTCCGGAATAGAATACGCTGCAAGTTGAGCCG
Organism: Carassius gibelio; assembly: GCF_023724105.1. NCBI lineage: Eukaryota > Metazoa > Chordata > Actinopteri > Cypriniformes > Cyprinidae > Carassius > Carassius gibelio. Next base: position 40,480,256 of record NC_068402.1, on the reverse strand, counting down.
CCTCTCTGATGAGAGTTGGGTTGTGCTCCCTCATCTAAGTAAATCTAAGTGATTACTAGCTGTTCCAGCATGGAACATGCGGTAGGTCGAGCTCCCCCTCGTTTGAGAGCTGGGTGTTTGTTCCTCCCCAAAGATCAAGTTGATGACTCTCAAACATTGTTTTGGGATGCACCATTGAGATGCACCCCCCACTCCTTTAGAACAGTATTTAAAATCCATGTTATAGTAAGTGTGCACGTAAAGGCTTTGCACACTTTCTGAAATCAACACTCTGGTAAGTTTGCATGCTATTGCTCTGTGTTCTTTCTAAAAATCCTATATGGTGAGGGCTTTGCGCGGTTGCTTCGTGCCCTTTCTTGAGTTGGTAAAAGCCCCGTTCATCTCGGGCACCGCTCCACCTATGTATCCTCGAATACCTATCTAAACAGGGTGTTGCTACTAGGATCTGTTGAGACAGTTCCTTCAGCAAGCTTATGCAAGAGCAAGCGGTAGCCCCTGTGTGACAGGCAAGACTTAGTATAAAATGCTAGGCTCTTTGCCATATCCCTTTAAAGGAATCTTTCTTGATTCCAAGCGGATGTCGCTGACCAACTTGTTGGTGTTTTTCAATGTATGCTTCAGACACAGGTCACAAAGGGGTGGTCCCCATAGCGCCCCCTAGAGGACGTAGTGTCTCAGTACTCAGGGAACCATGGTTACATTTGTAACCTGAGATGTTTGATCCAAATACACAGGGCAGAGGTAGTTATTATATAATGGCTCTCAGTGCATGAACATTAACATATATTGCATCTCCACACATCAAATGTATTATCATAAGAAGTAAAAACAGAGTCTGAAACACTGAATAGTATATCAAATATTTTGTTTTGCAAGCAAATAAGTCTTAGAAGTAGTAATGAATAATATTTGCCCTTTGTATTACTACAATGCATTTTGTGAAGTGATAGTACTGATAATGTGTGTTTAATAAATATGTCATGATATCAGCCAATGACACTGACAACAACATTATACATAATAAATTATTAAGTAAGTATATATATATAGGGGTGTAACAGAACGCAAAAATCACGGTTCGGTACGTACCTCGGTTTTAAAGTCACGGTTCGGTTCATTTTTGGTACAGTAAGGGAAAGAAATGCAAACATTAAACCGCAGGTTGTTTATTACTATAAATTTTTTTTTTACAATTTGTTTACACTCCTTTAAAATACTTTTAAATAAAATATATATAAAATAAAAAAAGAATAAGAAATAAAATACTGCTGCAAAGTTCTCCACTTAATAAAATACTCTCAGTCTCAAACCAATATCATATAGTAAAATATAATGAAAAATATAAATAAATAAAAACTTTTCCAAAGTGTAAAGTGCAGCATCAACAGTTTCAGTTTTTAGACCTGCTCAGATTTCGTTATTGCGTTGGACCGATCGGAATTAAAAGCAAAGGTCTGTTTAAATGCCGACGTGAGCTGCATTTGAATTGCGGTATTTTTTTCCTAGTTACGCCTGTTTCACACAGCAAGCGTGAGCGACGTGTGTATCTTTTTCGGCGTCCATGTTAATCAATGAGTGCATTCACACCGGGACCAGGAGCAGCGCGTGAGCGTCAAGCAGGAGCGTCGCGTGAACAGCAGTGCAGCGGGGGTTTCGGCGTCCGGTCTTTTTTTGCAACAAATATGTATTTACCCATTTAAACTTTTTAATTAATTGTTTTGGGTGAAAGTATGATATAGTGCTATAAAAACATATGTTGAAAGAATTATACCCATTGTTTGAAATGGTTATCTCCCGCTTGCGGTGTGAGAAACAGGCGTTAATCAGCTGCAGGGCGGGATTTGCGCTGGACGAGGAGACTTCCGCCCATTAATATGTTCGTTTTTCGTACATTTTCGTACTCGAAAATGTACCTATGTTCCACATACAAAATATTGCATTCGGTCATTCGTTCCACACGTGCACCGTACCGAAAGCCCTATACCGAAACAGTCAGGTACGAATACACGTACCGTTACACCCCTAATATATATATATATATAAAATTTTGAAAGTCTACATTCATTAACAATGCATTTGATTTGTTGGTAACACTTTAGAATAAGGTTCCATTAGTTAATGTTAGTTAACTACTTTCGTTAACATGAACTAAGCAAGAACAATCCTTCAACAGCATTTATAAGTCTTAGTTCATGTTAATTTCAACATTTACTAATGCATTATTTAAATCAAAAGTTGTGCTTGTTAATATTAGTTAATGCACTGTGAATTACCATGAACTAACAATGAATAACTGTATTTTCATTAACTAACATTAACGAAGATGAATAAATACAGTAATAAATGTATTATTCATTGTTTGTTCATGTTAATTAATACATTAACTAACATTAACTAAGGGAACCTTATTCTAAAGTGTTACCGATTTGTTTTCCAATAGTCTGTCAACATTGCTTGTTTTTCTCTGCAAAAGCAAAAGTACAATGTTAGATATGTTAAGACTGCATGCAGCACACTAGTATAACAGTTCTGAGAATTGCAGGTTGTATTAGTGAGTATAAAACAACTTAAAATGTAATTTGAACGATGAGTTTTTGTCTTTAAATATAAATGTTTGTCCAGCTATTCCTTCAAAACAGCACACACTGAATGAATGAATAAAGACTAACTAGTTCTGTTTCAGAACATTTAAAGCTAAATCGCCTGGACTCCAGCAGCGTTCCCACAGCTGTGATGCTCATGTTTACGGTAAGCTTCTGTCTCGGGCTTGACCTCTCTGCAGTCTGGAGTGATCCGATAGGAAATGAGATCCAGCTTTAGACTCGCATGGATGAATGAGCCTGCGCTAACCAGGAATGTGTGTTTATGATGTCATCGACCCCTGATGATGTGATCGGCAACTCTTTATGATGTCAACATCCCTTCATTCAGCTTTATAAGCAAACACGTTGAGTATGACGCATGGAGTTCTGTTGCGAATGATAGAATGACTTCTACATCAGAAACAGTGCATTACGAGCATCTGCTTCCCCAAACACTGGTGTTCGGTTTCTCCATACAGATGTGGAATGTTACTCCCACCTGAATACACTCACAATATAAATAAAAGCCCATTCCCTCTATTGGGTTCTTGTGTTTCAAAGGCCAGATCATTAATCACTGCGTTCTCTAACGAGGAATATGCATCAAAATCACTGGCTTTGCTCTGGAGTCTATTAGAAAGTTTTCACTTGTCTGAAATAAGGAAAGTCATTCCAAAACCCAGTGAGCTTCCTATCTAGACAGCATTTAAAGGTGTCATTTGCACTCCTGGCTAAAGCTAAGCTAACTTCTTTCTCTAAATTCTAATGCAATCTGTTATGTGGAGAAACAATTAGAGTTAGGGTTAGGGTTAGGGTTAGGGTGTCTGATGACTTTAGTGTTGTCCAGTTGACTAAAAATATATTATTGGGCACACTTTATATTATTTGACACCTAACTACTTACATTAAATACCTACAGGACTATAGATCGACTATGTGATAAAAAAATAAAAATAAAATAAAAACCCATTTGCTGCTAATGAGGTTTGGTTTAGGAGTGAGTGTTGGTTTATGGTTGTTATCATAAGGCTTATAGTGGTCAGGATTAAACGGCTGGCTTACAGTAAAGGGTTAATTTATATGTAACTACAACTCTTAATTAAGTATCAGCACTTTAAATGGAATAACAACACAATGCACAGATGTATAAGTAAATCGTATCTAATAGTTTAGTAATGTGACCATATAATTAGTTCCATAATGAAATGTACTTAGAAAAAATCTAATTATAAAGGATTTTACTCAATATCTGTGCTTTAAGTGGTTGTTAATCCTTGTGCAGCTAATAATCATTTACCTAATTTGGTGTTCCTGAATATGAATCGATACATCGATACATCGACACAAGTCTTGTATTGTGCTATTTATTTTATTTTTTTTCTTTAATTTAGCACATCTCAGAGTAAATATTGCCAAAATCATCCACAAAGCATGTTTTTGTTGTTGTTCGATGTTTGTTTGTTCACTTAAGAAAAGAGAAGCATAAACAATCTGAAATTAAGTTGAGACTGAAGAGACTGAATCCAGCATTTGGTGATCTATGTTTTTAGGTTTTATGTATTTTTATGTTTTTAGGCATAAACTTCTCAAGATAATTCAAGTTACTTTTGTAGTATGAAAAATAAACCTAATCCGCATGTGTTTAAATGTATATATATATATATATATATATATTTTTTTTTTATTAAGATGTTTATTAAACAACATGGAACATAAAAACAACAAACAATATTAAGAAAACCATACAATTTCCTATGTAAGCCATCTAATGTGTTCGGATCAGAAGTATTCCAGTCTTGGTGATTGTTGGATAGTTATTATTTAGTCCATTAAACCAACATTTGACTCAATGCTGATTTGCAACCAAATGTGTGAGGAATGGTTAACTTTATCATAAAAATATAAAATGCTCTCTATCACCTATAAAACACGCAATATTACATTCCCAAAAGTCACATAAATGTGTTAAGATGTTTAGACATTCGTATAAAAATAAAACACAAAAAAACTCATTTAGAAATACTAAGAAAAGCTTATTGCTTTTTGAGTTTCCAAACACGTCCGGATAAATCTCTGGTTTCCCACAAACTCACACCAGTGCAAGAATAAAATGTACTTTAAACATTCAGTGATGTTCCAGTTTGGCTGAAAATGAAGTATTTTTCTAACTTGATTTTGTTGTAATTTGGCAAGGACAGTTTTGGAACGGGGAGCCAGCGCTTTCCTCTCTTTCTCTTGATGCTGGCTCTCATTCATGAGACATGAGCTTGTTTTTGGTGGCAGAACTTCAGTTTAGACTTTCTTGAACCCCAAGTAGAGTTCATTCCTCAACAGTGCAGTCAAAGTGTTTTAAAAGAGCCCGTCTGAGGCAATCAGGCTGAGGTGTGACAGACGCGCCGCGGCCTCCTCGAACCCTGGGCGCGCTCACTGGAGCAGGCAGAGAAAACATGAGCTCATGGGCTCTGGGCTCGCGTTCCCACAGAAACACAGCGTCAGACCTCTGCTACGCTCACCTCTCTGCTGTCAGGACGCCGCAGCACATCTGTTTTTTTCCTTTGGATGAGTTATTGCGGTGGGTTTTCTGTTTTTACTGTGAGTTCGTAGTTTCCAGATGTTTTATAATCGTGAGGTTACAGAGAGGCTGTCAGTAACACACCATCACTTTATGAGGGAAACATTCAAGGGAAATGTCACTTGGGAACATAATATTGTTTATAATGATCAGTTTTGTCAAGTTATGCAAAAAGTGTGAATACACTATTTAATACCACGACTGAGGTGTTCTTGAGCAATACAACTAAGCACACTTATTTCCACAAGAGTATTAAAGAAGTTCATATATAGTGTATGAACTATATAGTGTTTCAGACGCAGTATTATTATTTTTTTTCTAGATGCCTGCTGCTCATTTTATCCATTAAATCTACGTTTGAATGTACAACCAAATCAATCAAACAACATCAATAACTGCCAGAGAGCTAATGATCGACGTGGGTATAGATATTCAGCTGTTTAACTTTATCATAGAAGCACACAATGCTCTCTTCCAGTCAGCGTGTGATCCAGCACATGTAGGTGCGCTGCATCACTTTAATGAAATTCACACACCATTAGAGATGATAAGAATATGAAGGTTCTGCCGAGACTCCACTTCATTTATCAGTCTTATTATAACGCTCAGAACATCATCCATGAGGAAGCAGTTGAAGTGCACATCAGTGTGGATCAGAGCTGAGAAACATCATGACTTTCAGCCGATCTCAGACTGACTCTGGATTGACTCTGTCCACACTGAATCAGACCAGATGTGAAGCAGCATGAGATTCACACTGGACGGTGTTTATCAGCACAGAAGAAGAAAGCAACTGATAAAATGATGTCTCTGATGAGTTCTTTTTGGTAGATCTAGGTTTGCCTACTCCTTTTTTTTTTTTTTTTTTTTTACCATGTTGAATGCTGAAACACGTTAAATTCACTATAAAGTATTTCTCAATACAAGCATTTCTGAACAACAGGAAAATTATAAAGTGGACTGCTTGTCCATCATTTCATTGATTAAATCTGTAATTATCCAGGCAGTGACTTCACTTATTTTAAAGGTGGTAATAATACTGGTTAAAAAACAAAGACTGCACACATTTACAAAATCTATATCTAATATTTAAGAAAATATCCTAGATAGATAGATAGATAGATAGATAGATAGATAGATAGATAGATAGATAGATAGATAGATAGATAGACAGAGTGAAACGGAGAGGTTTCTGAGAGAGCAGAGAATAACGAGGGAATGAAAGATGATTGACAGCTCGGTCCATTAGGGCGTGGCTGAGCTGAGAAGAGAACGAATGGAAGTCTGACAGCGACAGATTTGCTCATTAACCCCGTGAAAGACATTCAGAGAGAGAGAGAGAGAGTTTCATTCCTCCATCCTCTCTGCTCTGAGCGTCTGAACACAAGCCAGTGTTTCTACGTCTGATCTGTAGATTATGAGCTTCTGACTGACTCTGAATATGCATGTATGAGCGGATGTTTCATTCGTTCATTTACATTTGCCCCAGGCGTGCGTTCCTCTCCGTCTGCGCTCATGGGGAGAGACAGACAGGCCTGAGCTCCACGAGAGTCTGCGCTCAATCAAGTGAAGAAGAGCAGCTCATTGTCTCCAGCTCTTCATTTCTCTTCTTCTGTCGGTGACAGCTGCTCTGTCTCTCTGTCTCTCTGTCCGTCTGAGAGAGCAGGTCTGAGCTCTGCGTTCCCTTATTTCTCCTCATTTATACGCTTTTCTTCCTTGTGGTGTCTGAAATGGAGGAATGTTGGTCAATATTTTGCTAAATGTGGTTTATGCCAGTTATGGATAAATAATGATGAGCATAAATCCGTCAGTAGGTGGCAGCAAGTCAAAATCATTTATTGAATCATTCAAATCAGATAATTCGTTCAAACCGGCTGATTAAATAAGAAACAATACAGAAGTACCTTCATTAACTCCAATTTAGGAAAACTTGAAGTAATGTAATATTTTATGCACTCCATGTTGTCAGTAACAACAGATAGTATATATTGTCTTTCTCTTTGTGTTTTTTATCAATATGGCACACAATTATCTTATTTAAACTGATGAGATAAACAAGTTAGATCAAAAGTAATCTAATTATATCATGTACAATGTGTAATGTACTGGATTATGTTACTAACTTTGTCATGTCACCAGTAACAGACTACAACTGGCAAGTAATCTACTCTGTGGATGTCTGAAGCCAAACCAGTTGAGATCCAGACAATCATTCTGCCGTTCTGTTGAAGGAAACCATGAATCTTACCCGACTGTAAAGAAGGCCTCGCCGTCAGCAGAGATTACAGCCAATATCAACACACACTTCTATTATTAAAGCCTCAGATCAACACATTTCCCTTCATCTCCTGACATAAAAGAGTTTAAAACTGACTTAATGAATGCACAACCTCCCAAATGAAAGGAGCAATAATGGAAAATGTGAGGAGCCAAGATTAACTTGAATGAATTCCTGGACGGAATGAATTGTGACTGAAATGCGGCTTCACTTTAATGCATTTCTTGCACAGAAAGACAAAAGTCAAATGCCTTTCGTGATTGGAAATGTTTATTATTGTTGTGCACAGAAATATTAATTGCACACTTGACGATCCTAAACAGAATGAAGCACTGCAAACATTGGTGTGAGGGTTAAACGCTCTAAACACTCGCTCTCTGGAACTAAACCCATGTTTTAGGAAGAGAAGAGTCAGAGATCTTTGATAGTTTCTCAGTGATTATTTCAGTGCCGCTGTGCTGTCAGATCTCCACATGGACTCTTACAGTGTCAGTCCAGAGAGAACGGCTTGAGAGAAGTACACTAGCTGCTTCTGTGAAACAACACACACACACACACACACACACACACACACACACAGAAAGACTTAGCTTGAACAGCTGGAAGTTTATGATCTGACTAGAGCCGCTCAGGAACTGTTAGCTGGAATGAGTTGGTTTGGAGGATAAACAGCTGAATTCCTTCAGGACTCTGTGTCTCTGACTGGACAGGATGTCTCTTTATGGAGTACACACACACACACACACACACACATTATCAGTTAGTTTAAGCGCAGCTGTGTGACTAAAGCAGGCAGACTTAAGGGGACTTTAAAAAATGGTGGCCAACAGAGCAAGAAATAAACCAAGCATGAGGCAAAATGGCCCAATTATTTAAAATGTGACTTCTGATATTTCATAATATTGTGTTTTTGAGCCTCATGTTGCGTTTATTACATCTGCCTGCATTGCATCAACAAACAAACAAATTACTTAATAAATAAATAAATACAAATTAAATTATATATTATTATATTATTATAATATGTATTAATATAATAACTATAAAACTATTATTAAAATAACTATTATTATATAACAACTATACAATAATAATAATAATAATAATAATAATAATAATAATAATAATAATAATAATAATAATACATTAAGAATAAATATTACTTAACATACAGGTGCATCTCGATACATTAGAATGTTGTGTCTTTTATTTCAGTAATTCAACTCAAATGGAGAAACTCATGTATTAAATAAATTCAGTGCACATCGACTGAAGTAGTTTAAGTCTTTGGTTCTTTTAATTGTGATGATTTTAGCTCACATTTAACATAAACCCAACAATTCACACTCAACAAAGACCAATAAAAAAAAAAAAAAAAAAAAAAAAAAAAAAAATTTAGTGAACTGTTGGCCTTCTGGAAAGTATGTTCATTTACTGACAATGATCAGTTTGTGGCTCTGCTGAGGTGGTCTGAAGCACAGGTTTCTTTGACAGTGGTCTTTCAGCTCATCTCATTGTTTGGTCTCTTGTTTCTCATCTTCCTCTTGACAATAGCCCATAGATTCTCTCTAGGGTTCAGCTCTGGAGAGTTTGCTGGTCAGTCAAGCACACCAACACCATGGTCATTTAACCAACTTTTGGTGCTTTTGGCAGTGTGGGCAGGTGCCAAATCCTGCTGGAAAATGAAATCAGCATCTTTAAAAAGCTGGTCAGCAGAAGGAAGCATGAAGTGCTCTGAGATTTCTTGGTAAACAGGTGAAGTGACTTTGGTTTTCAAAGAACACAATGGACCAACACCAGCAGATGACATTGCACCCCAAATCATCACAGACTGTGAAAACTCAACACTGGACTTCAAGCAACTTGTGCTATGAGCTTCTCCACCCTTCCTCCAGACTCTGGGACCTTGGTTTCCAAATGAAACACAAAACTTGCTCTCATCTGAAAAGAGGACAGTCCAGTTCTTCTTCTGCTTAGCCCAGGTAAGACGCCTCTGATGTTGTCTGTGGTTCAGTAAATCTCTCGACACGTCTGTGTGTGGAGCTCTGGATGCCTTGACCCCAGTCTCAGTCCATTCCTTGTGAAGTTCACTCAAATTCTTGAACTGATTTTGCTTGACAATCCTCATAAGGCTGCGTTTCTCTCGGTTGGTTGTGCATCTTTTCTTCCACACTTTTTCCTTCCACTCAACTTTCTGTTAACATGCTTGGATACAGCACTCTGTGAACAGCTTCTTTGGCAATGAATGTTTGTGTCTTACCCTCCTTGTGAAGGGTGTCAATGATTGTCTTCTGGACAACTGTCTTCCCCATGATTGTGTATACTAGTGACCCAAACTGAGAGACCATTCTGAAGGCTCAGGAAACCTGTGCAGGTGTTTTGAGTTGATTAGCTGATTGGCATGTCACCATATTCTAATTTGTTGAGAGTGAATTGTTGGGTTTTATTTAAATGTGAGCCAAAATCATCACATTTAAAAGAACCAAATACTTAAACTAGTTCAGTCTGTGTGCGTTGAATTTATTTAATACACGAGTTTCACAATTTGAGTTGAATTACTGAAATAAATTAACTTTTTCCATGACAGTTTAATGTAATTAAACGCACTTGTATTAAACAGAAATAATCATGTATTACAATATTTTTATACAAAAATTCATTTTTTAAACAAGCGAAATGCTGAAAAGAAGTTCATAAGCTGCTCATGTGTAAATAAACACAGTGTTGCATTTCACTGAAACACAGGTGTGTTTATATCACATCAGTTACATTACAATTCCAGTTCGCTGCTAGTCATTGATCAGCTAGAATGTGTATTGTGCTTTTACATCTTATGCACTGTTGAAAACTATATATTTGATGTTGATTTTATTAAAGCTCACAGGTATAATTTGTTTATTAATTTAAGTATTTTTCGACAGAATTGTGTTTTATTAAAAGGCTAAATATCCTATAAGTCACTTCTATTGGGAAAATATTAACCCCTGATTCAAAAACCAACAAACAAACTAATACTTGAATCTCTCCGATCGTTCATGACTCGCTCTTGCACATCTGCTCACACAAACAGAGCTGAAATCCTGTTTTACGGGCTGTTTAAATCTGGATTTATAAGGCTTCATTACAATATTAACAGAGTCCAAAAGGAGTCGCTCCCAGTGACAACAAAGGAGCTTTTGTTCTGCGGTCATGATGAGCTTACAGCCAAAATTCCTCAAGAAAGTTGGTAAATATAGCTCACAGAGCCGACAGAGAGAGAAAGAGTATGAAATGAAACTCAGTGCTGAGGAGTTCAGGGAGTTCTGACAGGCTCTGAATTTATCAGAGAGGTGTCAGAAGAATTAACTGAGATAAGAGCGGATGTGACAAAAACTTCTGAAGTGTCCGAGACCGCGAGAGAGAGAGAGAGAGAGAGAGAGAGAGAGAGGCAGAGAGAGAGAGAGAGAGACAGAAAGAGAGAGAGAGAGAGTGAGAGACCGAGAGAGAAAGAGAGAGAGAGGCAGAGAGAGAGAGAGAGACCGAGAGAGAGAGAGAGAGACCGAGAGAGAAAGAGAGAGAGTGAGAGACCGAGAGAGAAAGAGAGAGAGGCAGAGAGACAGAGAGAGAGAGAGACAGAGAGAGAGAGACAGAGAGAGAGAGAGAGAGAGAGAGAGAGAGAGAGAGAGAGAGAGAGAGAGACAGAGAGAGAGAGACAGAGAGAGAGAGAGAGAGAGAGAGAGAGAGAGAGACAGAGAGAGAGAGAGAGAGAGGAAGAGGGTTGAATTCATTCACTGGTGTTCTGGAATCGCTGCCCGGGGCCAATTGTATCTTTGCTCTGCCTAATATTAATCTCTGCCATTGGCTTTTATTTCTCATTTAAGAGAAAAGAGAAGAGTCAGAGACAGCGAGGGAGGGAGGGTTATTTAAAGGGACAGATCATGTAAAACTGAATCCTCTCGCTGTTAAAACCTCTTCTGATTTTCAGACTTCTAAGGTGGAAATCTAGAAGAATCTTCACGCTGCTCTCATTCTTACGACAGATTCTTCTCAACATATCCATCATCCCAAAAGAGGTGTATTTATTTATTTATTGAATGTGCACGTTAAATCTTAAAAGTATGTTTTGAAAAACACTACATTTGTCAGGAGTCATACGACAGAATCCAGTAGCGAGTAGTAATAAGGTTTAATGAAACAGTCAGTAAACCAAACAGAATTGCTGTCAGACAACGGACACCAAGCAGGTGCTAGAAAACACGACAGCTGCAGTGTAGACTCCAAGCAGGGAAGACCAGAAATGTGAAATTTGAAGTTTCTACACACACTTAAGTACACTTAAAAAGTGACCTATGCAATAGCCACATTAAAAATGTTACTCTAGAATACATTTTAAATCATTATGTTTTATTAATTTTTTGCTGTATTTTAAAGAAGTACACCTAATTTGATGTGTTGACACATACTGAAGCACATAAAATAATCTTATTATCATTTTAACTGGAATGTGTTGTAAAATATTACATTTATAGTTATAACATGTTCAGTGCACTTCATCATTACAAATAATCCACAGGTTTAAACAGAAATCACATTTTAGTTGATAAATAGATGTAATTATGACATTGCATATAAAGGTGTACTTAAGTCCTGCTTAAAGAGGTCAAACACACTGCAAAGTTCAGATAACTGCATTTATATTCAATTTAATATATATTATTAATTCTGTCCTGGATCCTGGAGGTGTGCAAGCCTCTCCTGACTCGTCCACAACTAGTTCTGTTTGAGCCTTTCATCTTATTTGGCAGAAGTTATCCAACTTTTGATATTATATACTATAGTTTAGTGCTTGCATGACGTGGGACAGCCACTTTCTGTGCTCATGCTTGCAGAATTTCATTTTTGGATGAACTATCCCTTTAAAAGCATCACAAGCACCGATGACTGATGATTGTGGAAGTGCTTTGCTCAAACACTCCAGGATGTTTTAAGTGTCTGTATTGAGGAGCGTTTATGATGCTTTGAGCTGGGATCCACTTTGCTGGAGCACATTACTGAAGACTTACAGTCCTTTCAAACACTAAAGACGCAGCTCTCTCTTCATTTAGATGAAGTAGACAGACGTCAGAGATGAAGCTGCATCATACGAGAGGTGTTATTATTAGACAAATACTGAGGATACATTAATGTCCAAGGGTTGAGGCGTTTGCTATTTAGTTTTTATCAGTAGAGGACACTTCAGTATCGAGCGTTCTGTATGGAAATGTTCTGCAGAACAATAGTAAACTATGTCAATCTTTCTAGTTTCTTAACATCATAATTTCACAACAAGCTGAACATATGTTCATGCATTATCATTCATTACTGTTATTTGAGTGTTATTTTATATATATATACATATAATTTCTTCTGCAGTATTTTTTTATTATTTTCCTTCTTCTGAGGGAAAACTGCAGTGCAAACCTCAGTATGAATGGATCTGATGTATTGTGGGATGTTTTGTGATGTTTTTTTGGTTTGCGTTTCTATCAAACATTGATCAAATTATCAAGCAGCAGTCGATAGTGTTATATTCACCTTTCTAGGCAGACCGAGTTTTCCACGTCGATGGCTAACTATTGCATTTAGGGAGACAGTGTTGAAATCAGCTGCTAGAAAAGTCAGTACCTACACATTAATAAACCAGCCCATATCCACACATCTGGATGATCTTACTGAGCAGAAAACAAAGCAGTCAAACATCTCTTCGAGAGTTACGAGGAAACGGCTCATTCTCAAATCAAGTCTTTACGTATCTCTCCACATAACACACGTCACACTCCTGAGAGAAAGAAATCCAACATGTGATCGCACCTGTAAATAACTCCCTCAATCAGTGATTCAGCATTCGGCTGAGACTCCTGGAGGAGTTTTTAAAGTCCTCTTAAGGAAACGGCAGTGTCAGAGTCTGCTTTTGAAGCAGTTTTGTAGAGTGAGATCTCTGGAGAATCTCTCGATGTGAACGAGTGTTTTATCAGAGGAAAGTGTGTATTTGTGACCGCCTCGGATCAGACGAACACATCCTGCAGTTTCTTCCTCTTTGGTTTAGTCGACAGCTACACACCGCCGCTCGCAGAGAGAGCCTGATGTTTTATTCAGGATGTTTTCCACAGTTCCTGTACGTCGCTGACAGGATGTTCTCATCTGAAAACAGCGTGATGAGTCTCATGTAAGCCTAGATTCGTTTGTGGTTGTGCTGAAACACCGCCGTGTATCTACACATAACCAGCTGTGTGCGTGCGTCCAGACCTGACCCTGAATCTGAAGCCCGAGACTCATTGGTGGCTTCTATGGCCAAACTCTTGAGAATGACCACGGACGCACCGAATCAACACTGAAGAACTGAATTCATGCATTATTTAAAGGCTTTTTCACAGATATGCTATGTCTAAATCTTAAAGGTGATTAAGCATCTATTAAACAAACAGCAGACATACTGCTTAGACAAAATAAGAGTCTTCTTTTTAGAAATAAGAATATACAGTAAATAAATGAAATATGAACTAAAACTAAAATAATATTATAATATATGCATAATTTAAAATAACATAAAACAACATGTAAAAATAGCTTAAATATTATAAAACACAATTCACTATTTCATTAATTTGAAAATGCTTCCACTCCAAGGTTGCATTCATTAACAGTAGTTAACTGCATTAGCTAACACAAGCTAACAATGAATAAAATACTTCATTTATTGATCTCAGTTCATATTAATTTCAATATTTACAATTGCAGTATTAAAATTGAAAGTTGTATCTGTTAATATAATTTAATGGACCTGAGCTGGTATGAGCCATTCATGAACGGTTGTAGTTTTAATTAACTTTTACAAAATTATTAAATACTGTTACAAAATGCAGTAATTGTTACTAGTTAGTGTTAGTTAATTAATGAATTAACATTAATGCAAACTTATTGCAAAGTGTTGATTTCGAAACTGTACAATATCAAGGTACATGTGTAATTATCAAAACAACCGAATGTGCGCATGACGTCTGTATTAATGACGGCTGATCTGAGAGCAGGTCAGGTCTGAGATCTAGAGAGGTTTATGAAGCCTTGCACAATCTCGCTGCATTTATAGGGGATCATGTGTAGGGATCAAATATGTGTCACATCTAATTCAAATGATGTGCATAGACTCATATTCATTTTAAAAATATTAGCTACTAGTACAAAATGAGATGTTCTTCATACGTTAGATGAGGTGAGAGTTAATGCAGATGTTGACCGAGGCTGGTTCAGATGACCAGAGCTTTACACGGACGCAGAAGTCTTGATCAGTTCAACATCTGATCAGCAGATTAAAATGTGTTTGAAGGAGGATTAGAAGTCACCGCACAAAATGGAGAACAAAGGAATTATATATTTATGTAACTAGTTAAACTTCCCAGGTTAATCTCATCTTAGTGTGGATTTATTTTTATTATTTTGTATTTTTTACTCAGCAACATAGTGACCCTGTCCATTTTTACCAGTGCTTTACTTGTTATACCAATGTGTTTAAACTATATGTGAAAATGAATTATATTTTATGCTTTATTGATAGATTGATAGATTGATATGCTTTTAAGATAGATTTTTAAGTTGTTTTGTGAAATATCTACTTACTTTATAGATTTAGTTTATATTTGTTCATTTAGTTGTTTTAGTTAGATATTCCCTGTTTTGCTGACAGTAATAAAGCTGAGCATGCCTTGATTCACACAGTATATAGCATTATATGTATGACATGTCTTTATTTTGTATTTTCATAATTGTATTTATTGGTAAAAACGTTAAGTCTTTTTCTGGCTTGAGTCCATGAGTACTACAGTACTGAACACTCACACAGTAGATCATATTTAAACCTGTACGTGCAAACACGAGTTTAAGTTAACTCAAGCTAAAGCTGCAGTCTAGGTACAGCTATAATAAGTGTTTATATTCAGACATGGTTCAGGAAGGTACCTGCATGATTCGTCACAGACAAACCGAGAGAAGTACCTCTGCTACAATGCTTTGATTTAAGCTATGTTAACCAAAGTCAACTCAAGTTAAGTTGGGTTTATTTTAGATGGAGTCATTGCGTTGCAGTGTCAGACTAAACATTGTGGAGTTTTCCAGCAAGAAGCCCAGTGCTCCTGGCAGTGAATGCTTGTCTAATACATGGCAAGCACGCTGTAGCCTGTGTTTGCGTGTTACTGTGGTGGAAATAAACCTCAATTCTCAGGGGAACGATAGAATTTCCTTCAAATGTCTGTGCCATTAAACTTGATAGTTGGAGACATAAATATCTGACTTACTCAGCAAGGATCCCTTCAATCTGTTGCTCCACGATGGCAGCAGTCGACCTGAAACAGAAAACAAATGCACTCAGTCCATGTAGATGTCTGCTTTAGCACCTCTTGTGGAAATATGTAATATGAGAATATTACCTCAACAGTGAACTTGACCTTGAGCACCCTTTGGGTTAATCTGCTCTGTGTGAATGTGAATGTGTCTCTGATCATAATCCTGTTGGAAATGCAGGAATCAAACCGTTCCGGTGACACTCACGCTGGGTGTTTCTTTTCTAAGACACTTACAAGAACAAGTTCTCTGGTGCATCTGAAGAACGTCTTACATGCTGTAAAAGAGAAGAAGTGAACATCTGTCTGCTACTATTGAATGGATCCCGCCAATCACACAATAATAATAATAATAAAAAAACTACACTTGCAAATAAAAGTGTACTTTATTGTATGTAAGTGTCCTAAGGCCACTTAAGTGACTTTAAAATCAAAGAAGTAAAAGTCCCTTAAGTGGCCTTTTACTTCATTAATTTCACTTAATTTGACTTAAAGAGAAACACTTAAGTACACTTTTATAACGTGACCTTTGTAGTGATGTCAAATTCTAAGTTAGGGTTAGTGCATTTGAAGTCATTATAAAGAAGTTCACTTATGCTGAAGTGTTAACTACCACAGTAAAGCACACATACAGTTCCTGATTATCATTTAAATTTAGTGTTTTATTCAATAACACATGTAAAATTCATATATCTTAAATGTATTAAATTGCAACATGATCATTTAAATACACTTCACAACTTTCAATAGAAATGGCATTAAAATATATTTATCATAAATGTCCATCAGTACATTCAGCAGTAATTTAACCATATCTCAAAGACAACATACGTACTTTCAATTACTTCCAAAGATGAACTTAAGTCCTACTCAAGTGGGTAAAAACACTAAAGTTAAGCTAATTGATTGAAGTTTTTTAATTTAAACCACAATATACTTCAATTTAAATGCAATTAACATTCAGTGTCTGGAAACATTACATTCAGTTCACTCTCCAGTATGTTATTTTAAAGTGTATTATTTTAGATTTATTATTTAGTTTCTTTAACTTTTCATTGGTCAGTGCTGTCTTCTGCGTTCTCTATCAGTGCAGCAGCAGCGATCGCTCTTCAGGAGTGTCTTTATATGATTGTGTGCAGAGCGTAGAGCACACATAAATGCAGCTGGCGCCTTTATATAAGTTCAGGAGCAGCGAACAGGTGCAAACTGAAGCAGATGTGTAATTCTCCCTATAATCCGATGAGTTTTACAAGCTAACAGGGTAGTTTTGACTTTTAATCCTTGTTTAAATTAAGCTGAGCTACGATCTGCCCACAGTTTCCGTGCTGATAATCAGATTAGCTCCTACAGATCTGCGCTACAAGCGTTTGAGTGCAAACGTGTTCCTGGACATTCGGCACTTCTTCATACACACACTCCAGTGTTTTATGGGTTCACGCAGGCGGAGGAATCTTTGTTATTTTTCACACTCGTTTAGAGTCTGGAGAGCCATTTTTAATCCTGGGAATTTATCACGCTGCAACCGGATGAGGAATTTCGGGGGAGGTGATTGCCAAAAAAATCTATAAAATCGAATCCTATTAAAGCACATAAACAAGGAAACGGCACTTCCTACACACACACACACACACACACACCATCAGCAGAAGAGAAATGCATCTCTTTCTCAGACTTTGCTTTCAGTAAATCACGGCTGTGTGTCGCTGTCGTGCTGCCACTGCTGTTTTTCTCATGTAGGCCTATGTTTAATGGTTCATATGTCTAAGAGATGGATCGTATCCTGCGCCGTCTCGTTCTCTCTGTCCAAGTGCATGCTGGGAGTGAGTGAGTGAGTGAGCTGCGTCATGTTTTTCAATGGCTTTGCCTTGGAGTAACATCTGTTGCACACTTTTAGTGAAGAAACAACAGCACAAGACAAAAGCTGTGTTTTCAGATCGGTATCATGAGCCAGTTTCTCTTCTGAAGAGTGGTACTGAAATGTGGATCAAAAAGTGTATATTTTTTAAAAACTGATTAATCAGTCCCACTGGCTTTCTCAACAACAGCTAGATGGACTTTACAGCGAATCATTCCTTAAAGGAATAGTGCACATTGTTAGAGTGGTCTTTAATTGTGGCTAGTCTAAGGCACACCTGTGTGATATTCATGCTTTCTAATCATCATCTTGATATGACACACCTGTGAGGTGGATGAATCATTTCGGCAAAGAAGAAGTGCTCACCAACACAGATTTAGACAGATTTGTGAACAATATTTGAGAGAAATAGGCTTTTTTGTGTACATAGAAAAAGGTCTTAGATCTTTGAGTTCAGCTCATGAAAAATGCCAAGAGTGTTCAAAGTGCGATCAGTTAACATCTGGAGAAGACAAAAGCTGAAACAAGTTTTTAACTCAATTATGAATCCATTATCCATAATCAGGCTTCCAGTTTTTAAAAAGTTAATCTCCTGTTGTCTCTCACATCAATATCCAGACACATATTAGTTTAGATCTGTTTAAAACACTGCTTGATCTGTGCAGATTTCTCTCCTGATTCAGACCAGAACACTTTTTTATGGATTATAGACTCTAGATTATTAAATCAGAAGCAACAGTTTGAAGTTAACCAACAAACAAACAAATAAATAAACAATAGTGTCATGTAGTCTGGTAGAGTGAACATGGAGTCGAAAAAACCAGCCTGATTTTATTCAGAGATGCAAACTGTGCAAAAATATGGATTTGGTGCAGATGTTGATATTTATAAAGATCTTTATAACAGTAGAGCAGATACTGACTTAAAATGATCTAAATATCAGTTGTCTCTTCATGTCTTGATGAGATGAGATGTAAATGATCCGCACATATAACACAGTGACAGAGAGCTGAAGAAATAAACACTCTTCAGAAGATGTGAGATGTTCTGGAGGCTTGTGAAGATCATTCCTCCGCTGAGGAACAGTGAAAGTAAAGCTTCTGGAAACAAACGCTCCTCAAAAGATCCTGATTATAATGATGGTCCACTGAACGGCAAGTTGTAGATGAATCAAAGTGCAAGTTTATTATACAGAGTGAAATCCAAAGTTTCAAACAAAACAAAAAGACTTGACTAGACTTGGATTGAGTTGATTTGACTACAGACATGAAATTATATTTTGCAGCACCTAAAAATAGGCTACCGTTGGAAGTTACTTTTTATTTTGGGACTATTTTCAGGTGTAATATCATATCTTATGTGGAGTGTTCCTTTAAATTAATGTTTTAGTAAATGCTGGTGGCAAAATAAAAGATGATTTATTATGATATAATTAAGTTTATTATTATGAAAAATGCACAAAAATAGTATTTGTAAATTTTCTATGAAATGTATTATATTTCCAAAAACATGGTAACTGTATGATAAACGAATCCAAGTTGTGTTACAAATTTGCGTTTGATATTATGAAAAATGATTTCAGTGAGATTTGGCATGGTTGCAGCACTCGGGGTGGGGTGGATGTGTTAGGTGTTAGCTGTGTTTCGTTGATTCTGGATTCTCTCAAACTCTTGTCGTGGTTGTCAAACACAAGTGGCTCTTTCCATGAACACTTGCACCCACGGCAGTCACCGACTCTTCAGTTAGGATAATCCACCTCTCCTGTGAGAATCAAACACCTGTAAACCTCGCGCTCATATTTCCACATCTGAATGACACACTTGTTCTCTCCCATCGATTATTCCAGCTCAGACCAAACTTGCTGCTGGGACGACTCCAGATGAATACACTCTCTGATCGTAGAAGAGAATTGTTGGTTAGGCGAGTTTCTATAAATGTGCCTCGTCGCTCAGGTGTGCCGTCACTCCCTCTGACACTGTGGTTACCATGGCGACACTCATTCACCCGTCTCAGCACCGCTCATGCATGATGGTTAAGGAAGCAGTGCAATTAGCTGCTTATAATAAAGGTGAACTGTTTTCTCTCAGAATATGAGTCATGCTGTTCCTTTGTGTTTGTCGTAATCAAGCAGGAAGGATCTGTCGCTTTTGAACATCACTGAGGTTACTTTATGGACCCCCTGCACAGTTTGTATGTCTCCCTAATCAGACACACCCAATTTACAGGTGTATCTCAATAAATTAGAATGTCGTGGAAAAGTTCATTTATTTCAGTAATTCAACTCAAATGGTGAAACTTGTCTATTAAATAAATTCAATGCACACAGACTGAAGTAGTTTAAGTCTTTGGTTCTTTTAATTGTGATGATTTTGGCTCACATTTAACAAAACCCCACCAATTCACTATCTCAACATATTAGAATACTTCATAAAATCAATCAAAATTAAAAACCTATTTAGTGAACTGTTGGCCTTCTGGAAAGTATGTTCATTTACTGTACATGATCAGTCTGTGGCTCTGCTGAGGTGGTCTGAAGCACAGGTTTCTTTGACAGTGGTCTTCAGCTCGTCTCATTGTTTGTTCTCTTGTTTCTCATCTTCCTCTTGACAATAGCTCATAGATTCTCTCTGGGGTTCAGGTCTGGTGACCAACACCATGGTCATTTAACCAACTTTTGGTGCTTTTGGCAGTGTGGGCAGGTGCCAAATCCTGCTGGAAAATTAAATCAGCATCTTCAGAAAGCTGGTCAGCAGAAGGAAGCATGAAGTGCTCCAAGATTTCTTGGTAAACGGATGCAGTGACTTTGGTTTTCAAAAAATACAATGGACCAACACCAGCAGATGACATTCCACCCCAAATCATCACAGACTGTGGAAACTTTACACTAGACTTCAAGCAACTTGAGCTATGAGCTTCTCCACCCTTCCTCCAGACTCTAGGACCTTGGTTTCCAAATGAAATATAAAACTTGCTCTCATCTGAAAAGAGGACTTTGGACCACTGGGCAACAGTCCAGTTCTTCTTCTGCTTAGCCCAGGTGAGACTCCTCTGACGTCAATGAATGTTTGTGTCTAACCCTCATTGTGAAGGGTGTCAATGATTGACCATTCTGAAGGCTCAGGAAATCTTTGCAGGTGTTTTGAGTTGATTAGCTGATTGGCATATCTTCATATTCTAATTTGTTGAGATCATTGAATTGGTTGTTTTTTGTTAAATGTGAGCCAAAATCATCACAAAAAAAGAACCAAAGACTTTAATTACTTCAGTCTGTGTGAACGGAATGTATTTAATACATATAGTTTCACATAAGTTTGATAATTTGAGTTTAATTACTGAAATAAATGAACTTTTCCACAACATTCTATCTCATTGAGATGCACCTGTAGTTTTATCCGTCTCTACTAACGAGTTGATGAGTGGATCAGGGGTGTTAGATAAAGGAGACATACTAAAGGTGCAGGGGGTCCTCCAGGACAGGTTCGGGACCAACTGTGTTAAGGTATACATAGAGGTCCCAATAAATGACATATCTCTTTTGTTTTGTTTCTGTGGAAGAACATGTTTAAGATTTATATATATATATATATATATATATATATATATAAAACAATATAATCAGAAATGTAAAAAAAAAAGTACCTTAATTCCTCAAATAAAAACCGGTAGTCAAATAAAGTCTCTTATAGTGGCCGGGTTCGTGGTCAACACGGACAAATAAAGGCCGGTCTTAAATAAAGGCCGGGGGGAAGATTTGTGCAGCAGAGCCAGATGACGAACGTACACACCCACTGCCGGACCGTTTCTCGTTCTCCAGTCAAGAACCGGTTGCTTTGGTTTTCAGATCACCAGTACACTGAACCGAGAAGCGTTTCTGTCAGACGCGTCCGATTCGAGAACCGAGGAGCTGATGATACTGCGCATGTGTGATTCAGTGTGAAGCAGACCGACACACAGAGCACTGGACCGAACTGATTCTTTTGGTGATTGATTCTGAACTGATTCTGTGCTAGTGTTATGATCTCTGTCCACTGGAACGCTATCGCTTTTAATTTAAAACAGGTTGTTTAAAACAATTACATATCAAACAGATGGAACTGGAAATAAAGGCCTGCTGCTAATAAAAGCCTGTTACCTTCTGCAGTTCAGGTAAATAAAGGCCCCGGCTTTTATTTGAGGAATTATGGTAATTCACTTGCACATTAATACCAAAAACAAAACATGTTTTAGTCCATTAGTCAGATTTTAGCCACATTCCTGGATTTTTGACCAAAAAGTCAGACTGTGCATTCTGGCCACATGGTGAATAGTTATATCCCTTAATTTTCCTGTAACAAAAAATAAATAAATAAATACTACTACTACTACTAATAATAATAATAAATAAATGAATAAATAAATTGCATCTTAACCCACAATAATATTTCATTTGAATATGCATATTTATTAGATACATTTTTAATAATCTACATATTATTTAAATCGAAAATATTACTGTCTTTGGTTAGTAAATTTGTTTTAATATGTCAAATTTAGATATTTGTCACTGCTGAAATGTTATAAGTTTCAGGAATGATGTGATCAATTTGGTAGTAGTAAAAAAAATAAAGTAGTAAAAAAAAACTTCTGTAGTTTCATGACCTTGAGCCTTGCCAAATCGAAATCATAATGAGATCACACAATCTGACTTATTAACATTAAGGCTTTCTTTGTCTTTTTAAAATGGAAAGAGGGAATAACCCAAAAGAGTGTTAATATGTTAATCTTTTAGTATTGAGTTTCAAGGTAGGCCTACTATCATGGTTTTCCTTAGTGCCAGTGTACCATGATTTTTGTTTAGCTGTGATCTTCCTCTCTCTGCATTATTCTGTAATGTCCCCTTCTCTCTCTGTCGTCCCGTGTCTGTCCCGGGGTCGTCTGCGTTAGTGTAATGGGAGCATCGCAGCGTGTCACAGCGGAACATCGGTGAATGCAGCAGCAGGGCAGAGAAAGGCTTCTTCACCGCTCCACTGCCTCAGGTAGGACATTCGCTCCGGGAGGAAAATGGAATTGGCCTCAGACGGTGGAGGCTCGGATGAGTTGAGCGCTGGGGAGACTATCAATTTCACAGCGTCACAAAGCAGCTCTGCGGGCCTGACTGACAGACGCATAACGAGCTGGGGCTGTGGAGAATTAGAAATGCTCACCTGTGTCCAGAAAACCAAGCGCTCGCGCTCACAATCAGACGGGTTATTCTGGGGTGTGGGGCCTTTTTCTCTCTGCTCTGCTAGAAACCTCTGTAACATCAAACCACAATGGACTTGTCATGGGTTTTATTGTCAATGGGAAGGTCATTATTACAAAATAAATGCAACAGTCTAGGCTGGGAGAACAAATCCCATTAAATATATATATAACAATATTGATTAATAACTTAGTTAATGAAATAGATGAAGACAGACCTACGAGGTTATAATCAATATACAGTAATATATAGTATACTAGGGTGGCCATATGTGCCGTTCATATGGAACACATCCAGGATTTTAACATTGCCTAAAATATCCAGGTTTTGGCAGTCTGCGCTGTGCAGTTTGACCGTTGTGATGTTCATGAGAGCTCTACAGAGAGTAGAGCAGACGATTCCTTACGCTTTCGAATCGCTCTTGCACCTAATTTGGGGTCTTCTTTGATGGGTGCGCGACACTTTGATCGTTCCCTGTAGAGCTTATCTTCTCACGCACTGTGCCATGATTTGTCAATAATGTACAATACCTGCATGTTATTAGTCAAACTGCTTTGGATGTTTTAAGCAATATTAAAGTCCTGGCCAGGACGTGTCCCGTATTAATGGCACATATGGCCACCCTAGTATAGTATATACGTTGAAGCTATCAACTTTCATTATTTAAACTTTTTTCTTTCTTTTTTATAAACATAACAGATGAATGTCTAGTGAAAAACTATGTTGCACATGATTCTGCAATGAAATCACCACCAATCAGAGAATCAAAGAGAGCAAATAGCAGCAAAATAAGACTTTAGCTCCACCCACTCCCATGAAGCACTGCGAGTGACATAACTGATTGACTCGCTACTTACTCAAACTATTTTAATATTTGTAAAAGCATTTTTTTTGTGATAAATATTGAATCTTTTGTTTCTTTGTACATACGTTGTTTTATTTAATTGAATATTTTTCAATTTTTAATTTGATTATATCATTCACTCTGCTTCATAGCATTGCAGTTCTTTACCTCAATAAAGGTAAACAATATTTCCACAGTCTTGTATTTGAGTCTTTTTGTCAAATTTTTAAATAACATTTTTTCTTTCAAATCAGAGTTTGTATTGAATACATGTTGTGATTTCTCCAATAGCTGGTTGATTTGCAAAGACTGTCTAATAGCTTTCGAAACACTACTTCCTGAAACTTATATTAGCTGATTGCTGCTAGCTGTCAATCTCAATGAACCCACATAGTTTTGTCCATGTGATTTTTACTTGATCTCGGATCAGTTATAAACTGGAGATATTTTTAATGATTAATACTTTATACGTGTTTTGGCCATTCATTTACACCACAACAGTGTTTTGGGGGCCTGAAAACACAAACTTTTAAAAACAGTACTGTTATTGTCTTTGTGAAAACTACAAAAATGAAAATTTGTGAATATAGTGATATCATTTGTATTATGTGTTCAGTCTACAGGAAAGTGACATCGCCACCTACTGGCCTGGCATGAATAATACAGCACTTTAGGTCATTTTTAAGGATCCATGAAAATGTGAATTGTTATCACTGTAAATGAAGTGACCCCAACGAAGCAAGCCAGAGGCGACAGCGGCAAGGAACCGAAACTCCATCGGTGACAGAATGGAGAAAAAAACCTTGGGAGAAACCAGGCTCAGTTGGGGTCAGTTCTCCTCTGACCAGACGAAACCAGTAGATCAATTCCAGGCTGCAGCAAAGTCAGATTGTGCAGAAGAATCATCTGTTTCCTGTGGTCTTGTCCTGGTGCTCCTCTGAGACAAGGTCTTTACAGGGGATCTGTATCTGGGCTCTAGTTGTCCTGGTCTCCGCTGTCTTTCAGGGCAGTAGAGGTCCTTTCTAGGTGCTGATCCACCATCTGGTCTGGATACGTACTGGATCCGGGTGACTGCAGTGACCCTCTGATCTGGACACAGACTGGATCTGGTGGCCACGGTGACCTTGGAATAAGAGAGAAACAGACTAATATTAGCGTAGATGCCATTCTTCTAATGATGTAGCAAGTACATCGGGTGTTATGGGAAGTGTTGCCGGTTCCGGTTTACCTAATTAATGCAGCCTAAAAATCCTTTAACGGATTTGGATATTAAAAGCATATTAGTATGTTATGTGTAAGCCAGGTTAAAGAGATGGGTCTTTAATCTAGATTTAAACTGCAAGAGTGTGTCTGCCTCCCGAACAATGTTAGGTAGGTTATTCCAGAGTTTAGGCGCCAAATAGGAAAAGGATCTGCCGCCCTCAGTTGATTTTGATATTCTAGGTATTATCAAATTGCCTGAGTTTAGAGAACGTAGCGGACGTAGAGGAGTATAATGTAAAAGGAGCTCATTCAAATACTGAGGTACTAAACCATTCAGGGCTTTATAAGTAATAAGCAATATTTTAAAATCTATACGATGTTTGAAAGGGAGCCAGTGCAGTGTGGACAGGACCGGGCTAATATGGTCATACTTCCTGGTTCTAGTAAGAACTCTTGCTGCTGCATTGTGGACTAGCTGTAGTTTGTTTACTAAGCGTGCAGAACAACCACCCAATAAAGCATTACAATAATCTAACCTTGAGGTCATAAATGCATGGACACCTAGGTTCCTAACTGATGACGAATAAATGACAGCCATCGAGTCTTAGAAAGCATTCTAGTTTATTACATGCAGAGTTTTTAGGCCCTATAATTAACACAGTAATTACTGCTCATCCAGGTTTTTATATTGACTATGCATTCCATTAGTTTTACAAATTGTTTCACACTGAAATACGTCAGATTACATATCTGTGTTGTGAATGCTGTGTATGATTGTGGATATTAAAGTGCAACATGAGGCAAACTTTCTTTCAGACACGGTCAACCATTTGCAGCTCATCATATACAATCCGAGAGCATTTCTTCAGCCATTGCAGCAATTTTATTCCTAATTATTATTCTGTCCAAGCTTCCAGAAAAAGCCTGATAGGGTTCCAGCAGGGCGACTATCAGCTGAAATTATCCCGAACTCCAAACCGCCTCTGACTATCACAGGAAATAAAAAGATCAGCACTTGACATCTTATTTGAATTAGAGGCTGATTCCTGCTGCAGGGAACAGCAAGAAGTGTGAATTGTCCACACACCATCCCTGAGAAATGCACTTTTCTCATTACAGCAGTTTGGTCACAGCCGGTTTTATGACAGGAGTCCTCGATGGCGGTCGAGCGGTGTATTGTGGGTTTTCTGGCCAAACCGGCTCTGAACGCTGAGTGGACACATCTGCTCCCGCTGTAATGGATTTGCTTGCCGTTAAGAGGCCGTGGGTCTCAGGGGAAACGGCAAAGAGCTTAACGCCGCTCACTTTCTGCTGCTCTGGTGATTTATTTTGATTAGGCTGATGAAGTCTTCGCTGTTGCCAGCCTGGAATAATCGACACCGTGTGCCCGGAGGTCAAAGTGAACGGCACAGGCTTTATTCAGTGCTGCGGCGCTCAGGTGCAGAGAGATTCACGCCAACATTACCAAACTCTGCACAATATTATGTGATACTTGAATCGATATGAAGGGACTGCGGCTTCACGAGTGCGATGGAGCCCATTTAACATTTATTGAACATAATATTTTATGTCAGAAACAGCACTGCAATGTGTAAACTCAATTCTGAGAGGGAGAGAGAAAGAAAGAAGTAAAAATGGCAATATGTAAAATTACTATGATGCAATTCTGAGAAGAAATAAATGTATATACATGAAAATCAACACAAAGATCAGAAGTGCAGCAGACAAATCAAAACTTTCACAACATTGAGATCTTACCTTGCATTGCTTACCTGTCACAGATCTAACTTTCAGCTGTTGTCATGACAGCCACTCCAGAAAACAGGGTAACCTTCAAACGCTAAATATAAGGATTTGTGCAAAGCTTATGTGTGTTTCCATGCATCAGGAGCACACAAGCAGACCTTCAGCCACCTCCTCATCCATTTAGACATGTTACAGTGCTGCAAATTATAAATGGCGTCTTACTGAATAATTCATACAAAATACAAACTTCCCACATTATGCCCTGTGGAATGCATTAAATGTGACGTAACTGCAGATTTATTTCTGCTAGACAACCTGAAGGAGGGCAGGAGAGTTTTGAACATTGTGGGATTTGAGCACATGTGAATCATTAACCCTCATCCAGTTACTGCTTGCTCTCTCAAATCTCCATTTGCTCTCGTAAGCGCCCGTCTTTCATCAGATCATTCTCCCTGTATTTTGTTTCTCTCTTGTGACATAAAACATCAGAAATCTCTGCAGGATTGGACGAGACGCTCAGGAAGGCATTTACACTCACTTCACATGGCTTCATTCACCGGGTTTCTATCAGATTCACATTTGGCTTCACAAAACTAAATGTGCTGCAGTGCAACATCCTGAAGATGGTTAAAAATATGAAAATTAATGAAATATGAAAAATCATACTGCAGAATAGGAATGCAATCAACAAATCAACTGAAAAAAAATATATAATTGAGATTGTTTCATCTTGGCATGCATAATAATTGAATAACGTGACAGAATGCTAATGTAGATATGGAGTAAAACAAATAACAGTAGTTTTATTTTATTTTTTACCTTTCCTTTATAAAATAACATGTGCTGTTTGCATAAACCCTGAACCCCTATTACTAATATATATTACTAATCATTATGCTGAAAAAGATATAATCAATCTATAGATCTATCAATCCATGACTTTTCTCTATTAAAATGTTACAAGGTTAAACGAGTGCAAAAATATCCCCAGCAGCCCTAACTAGCAACTATAAGCACCCAACACTAACTATACTGACTGCCATTATTGTTGTGCTTCGTACAGTAACAGAAATAAATACAATGCATAACTCAGTCAACTCTATTAAATCCAAAATGTAGAAGGGTTGAAGGTCAGTGCAAAAATGTCAATAATAGCTTTAACTAAAAAAATATAGCCACACCACATTACTTACAGGTAATGTTTGTTGTACTGGGGGGGGGGGGGGTGTCTACAAATTAATCAATTAATAAATTAATTAATAAATAAACAATACAAACCACTGCGATGTTTTACCACAACAGGGTTGAAGTATTGGAGGATTCATCCCCGTTGATGGTGGTCGTCTCACATGAGGGAAGGAAGGAAACACGTTTGCATAACACTTATATTTTTTAATAGAATTCATTTATAACAAATGGAACTTGTGTCAGCAAAGTACAGAAGGACGGCTTCTCGTACAGATGTGTCTTTTCACCAATGTCATCTAAGTATGAAAATAAAAAGCACTCCATTCATTCAGAAAAAAAATAAACAAACAAAAGAAAACAATAATAATAATTAAATCAAAACAGTTTACATTTACAACTAATCAGAGGTAATTTCATGATTCTTTTTTTTAACAAGCCATTTTTTCTTTACAATTGAATTGAATTAATCTCAGTCTATGCATCCAGATGTGAGAGTAACACCAAATGTACGTTTGCGCTCGTGACGCTTCAGTCTTTCAACGGGGAAGAAGTGACACTTCAAAATCACCTGCTAAAGATGCTTTTATTTTTTTCCGCAACCAATTTGCTTTTCCATTCTCTTAATCTTTTTTTTCCTTTCTCTCTTATTACTTGGGTAGTCTCTTTCCTCTGTTATTTACATACACACCAAGTGAAGTCTGAAGGAGATTCGTACAGTCGGGTTCAAGTAAAATCTGTAATGGGTGCGGAATCAGTAGGGCAGTGCATAGAGATAAAGAGATACAAAGTGCAATTCTTCTTACTCGCCCCCACTGCAGTTGAACTCATGCATATCAAATTAGATCCAGAACAGGGAAAGAAAAGCCGTCATGGAGCACATTGAAGCGCTGAACACTAGGTGGCGCTGACAGTTACGCAACGACTGCCTGTTGCTCGACATGTGATGATAAAAACATCCAAAATCAACAAAAGAAAGAGTCAAAACAATAAAACATTTCATCTAATTAAAACAAGAAGGGGGGGGGGGGCATCTGGAATGCACATCCACAAAGCCAGAGAGTTTCAAGTTTTGAATCATAATATTCTAGTCGTGAAATTGGCATGTTAAAATTCTTAGTATCTTCCCAGCAAGAGCTTTGCAGGTTTTTCAGGGTCTTTCGTTTATTTTGCCGTTTCTTTTCCACCATTTTTCACCACTGATAACTGGAAACGACCAGAAATTTGATGCTAAGGCTTGGTCTTAAAAAGACAGAATTAATTTGTCTCGCTGCTGTTGGGGAATTAATATAGAATAACATAACAGAAATGACATAACAGTATCAGGCCTGGCGGTTAACGTGCGCTTTCTTTCTTTGTCGTACCCTTGTCATATTTATTTTCTCTGAGCCAAATTAAGGCCACAGAAAATTAAACAGTAATGATGGAATTACGTATTTGCATATATAATTTCATAGACTATAAATCCGTACGCATGGGAAATCAATCGATAAATACTCGTATATGAACTACTTAAACTATACACGTCGTTAAATGAATATCGTAGAAAAGAACAGGCATAAATATAAGGCACTCTAAATGCAAAAGAATGAACACGTGGACGTCTCTGTACCTGTGGCCTAACGGATGCACGACGATGACCTTTGACCCATGAACACATGAACATGACGACGATCGCCCCGCCTTCGTTAAACCAATGCAAATCGAACCCTCCGGCCGTAAAACTTCTAGTTATTGCACAAGAAAAGATGCGTGTCCATACGTCCAGCCGATGTGCATTCCAGCGGAAAACCCACCATCATTCCCATATATTATATCATCTATATAGCTATATTTTTTTAATATACATTTCAAGGTTATATAAATAAGGACTTTATTCATCTCTCTCTCTCTCTGCTCGTGGAAGAACTGAGATATCTTCTAACCTTTATACTCTGCCCACCCCATGATTCAGCTTGAGTTTCAAACAAAATGCCACAAACCACCAGCAAAACGATGAATGAAGGAGGGTACATGGGTGCCGACATCAGGACATCAGAAAAAAACCCCATGAGAAATATCGTCAGTCTACTCTGATTTCTGTCACAACAGAGAGGAAAACACCACAGACGTGAAACAAAAGCTGGTGTGTGTTATCGGTGTGGTTTCTCCAGACGTCTGATTGCGTGTCGTAGTTATTACTTCAGCTCTGTTTAGTCTTCTTTAATGATGGCGATGATGATGACGACAAGGATGATGATGATGGTGGTGGTCGTGATGAAGTCTCCTCTCTTCATCAGTGACGTATCTCCTCGTATTGATTGTGGAACAAAACAAATTCTCTTTACACCGTGTCTCGAGCTCCCCATCTCACAGCGTCTGAGTTCGTTGACTCCTTTATGATTCATAAATCCTCGAAGCAGCGATTATTCCGCACGTCCGCAGTCTAGATTCACCTGTCTGAAATTATTATTATCATCATAATCATTATTACTATTTATTTATTCATCATTTACTTTTTGAAAATCAGATCGGGGTGATTTTTCTTGGTCCACCTGGATATTTGTCTTTTTATTGTCGTTTGTAAGTATTTCTAGGTTTACGTTGCACATCCAACATGGAATCGAAGAGTTTAAGTTCTTTTCACAAGCAGGTATTTATGGCTCAGAAGAATTAAATGACCGCTGGATGTCCGATGGCCGATCCCTCTCCCTGACAGTGTGATGAAGATCTTATGTTGCATAGTGGTCGAAGCTCCCGAGATACTCCAACCCAGCTCTGTAACAAAACTGGTACTGATCCTGAGAGACGGAGACAGAGACAGAGAGACGGGTCAGATCTGAGCCAAACATTCAGTCAGATCAGATGTGTGTGTTCATTTATATAAAACCTGCACAACTAGACATCTAGATGTTTTAATTGAGATTTAATGCATGTTGGACATTATTCAGAAAGGTAACAGGGTTGACAGTAACAGCCTGTTTCAATGCAATGCTGTTACAACCTTTCTACATGTAACCTTTTTAATTGAGAACCGTTTACTATACAAAGTCATGGTAGCAGGGTTGACATTTGAAGATCTCCCCTTAGTTAAAAACGTACTTGCAGATAATATAATATGAATGAAATAAAATAGAATGAAATGCCACTTAAAAGGTTAGTTCATCCAATAAGGAAAATTATGTCATTAATAACTCACCCTCATGTTGTTCCAAACCCGTAAGACCTCCTTTCATCTTCAGAATATTTTTGGAGCAAAATGTATTTGTAAATGTAAAATGTACTGACCCTCTGATGTCACATGGACTACTTTTTTTGAAGATGTTTTTCTTACCTTTCTGGACATGGACAGTACACCGTGCACACACTTTCAATGGAGGGACTGAGAGCTCTCGGACTAAATCTAAAATATCTTAAACTGTGTTCCGAAGATAGTCTCACGGGTTTGGAATGACATGAGGGTGAGTCATTAATGACATAATTTTTTTTGGGTGAGCTAACCCTTTAAGTGACTTAAAGAGAGACACTTTCATGACTGTTTCGAAACATACTTATGAACACTTTGAAACAAGGTGGGCACATGGGTGCAGGACGTCAGAAAAAAATAAAATAATAATGTACAGGTGCTGGTCATATAATTATAATATCATCAAAAAGTTGATTTATTTCACTAATTCCATTCAAAAAGTGAAACTTGTATATTATATTCATTCATTACACACAGACTGATATATTTCAAATGCTTATTTCTTTTAATTTTGATGATTATAACTGACAACTAAGGCAAATCCCAAATTCAGTATCTCAGAAAATTTTAATATTGTGAAAAGATTCAATATTGAAGACACCTGGTGCCACACTCTAATCAGCTAATTAACTCAAAACACCTGCAAAGCCTTTAAATGTTCTCTCAGTCTAGTTCTGTAGGCTACACAATCATGGGGAGAACTGATGACTTGACAGTTGACCAAAAGACGAACATTGACACCTTGTACAAGGAGGACAAGACACAAAAGGTAATTTCCAAAGAGATTGGCTGTTCACAGAGCTCTGTGTCCAAGCACATTAATAGAGAGGTGAAAAAGAAAAGATGTGGTAGAAAAAAAGTGTATAAGCAATAGGGATAACTGCACCCTGGAGAGGATTGTGAAACAAAACCCATTCATTAAAAATGTGGGGGAGATTCACAAAGAGTGGACTGCAACTGGAGTCAGTGCTTCAAGAACCACTACACACAGACGTCTGCAAGACATGTGTTTCAGCTGTCGCATTCCTTGTGTCTAGCCACTCTTGAACAACAGACAGCGTCAGAAGTGTCTAAAGACAAAAAGGACTGGACTGCTGCTGAGTGGACCACAGTTATGTTCTCTGATGAAAGTAAATTTAGCATTTCCTTTGGATATCAGGGTCCCAGAGTCTGGAGGAAGAGAGGAGAGGCACACAATCCACGTTGCTTGAGTCCAGTGTAAAGTTTCCACAGTCAGTGATGGTTTGGGGTGCCATGTCATCTGCTGGTGTTGGTCCACTGTGTTTTCTGAGGTCAAAGGTCAACACAGCCGTATACCAGGAAGTTTTAGAGCACTTCATGCTTCCTGCTGCTGACCAACTTTATGGAGATGCAGATTTCATTCTCCAACAGGACTCTGCACCTGCACACAGTGCCAAAGCTACCAGTACCTGGTTTAAGGACCATGGTGTCCCTGTTCTTGCAAACTCACCTGACCTTAATACCAAGAGAGAATCTATGGGGTATTGTGAAGAGGAAGATGTGATATGCCAGACCCAAGAATGCAGAAGAGCTGAAGGCCACTATCAGAGTAACCTGGTCTCTCATAACACCTGAGCAGTGCCACAGACTGATCCACTCCATGCCACGCCGCATTGCTGCAGTCATTCAGACAAAACAGCCACAACTCAGTATTGAGTGCTGTACATGCTCATACTTTTCATGTTCATACTCTTCAGTTGGCCAAAATTTCTAAAAATCTTTTATTTTAATTGGTCTTAAGTAATTCTAATTTTATGAGATTACTTAATTTGGGATTTTTCTTAGTTGTCAGTTCTAATCATCAAAATATTTGAATTTGAATTTGAATCAGTCTGTGTGTAATGAATGAACAATTTTCACTTTTTAAATGGAATTATTGAAAGAAATCAACTTTTTGATGATATTCTAATTATATGACCAGCACCTGTATTTTAAATGTTCTAAATTGCAACTTATTTAAAAATTCAAGTGTATTTTAGTTTCGTTTATCACATTCACATGCAGTAATACTTTAACCATATTTTAAAGAAAAAAAGTAATTATGAAATTACATATGAATATGTATGAGTCAAAACACTCTAAAGTTCAACCGCAAATTGAATGCATTTACATTTACGCATTTGGCAGACACTTTTATCCAAAGTGACTTACAGTGCATTCAGGGTATATATATATATATATATATATATATATATATATATATATATATATATATATATATATTATTATTATTTTTTTTTTTTCAGTATGTACCAGGTATTTAATATAAATTAAAACTACAATAGTTTTGTATTTAATAAGAATGAACATTTAATTACATGTCTGTAAACATCACACACAATTCACAATTCAAGTGTATTATTATTATTATTGTTATAAATAACTTTTTATTAATTATAAAACTAGAGTGATTGATTATAAAATAGAGTGCTTCTTTTCACAAGGAGAAAAATATGTGCTTATCATTGAAGAGTGTATATCTTAAAATAATGATTGATGATGATAAAGCACATAATTTAATATGGTATATAAATAATGGTATCAGTGTTGATGCATAACCAGAGGATACAACTTTAGCATTTTTAAATATTTTTAAATAATAAATACATTTTAACCACAGTCTAAAAATAGAGAAAATTACTACTACTATTACTACTACTGATGCATTTCAATGCAAAATCTTGAAGGCAATGTTGAATTACATGCATCGATGAATCACAGCAGGAACATCAGTTCAGAAATGACATGAATTCATGATGGCAATCTAGTTTTCTTTGACATTTGAAACACAATCTTTCGGTAAAGCACATGTGCGATGTTACATGACACCTTCTGAACGAATTTATGGATTTCTCTGTGAATTCACGGATGCATGGCTCCTCTCGTCTCCATAGCAACATATCATCCCGGCGGCCTGCGACGTGAAGGGTCGCACGGATCTAATGCCGCGCTTTTGTGTCGCGTGTCTGCGAGGTGAAGAGCAGGGATTGTGTTGCGCCAAGCGTGAGATTCGAGCCTCATCACCTCGCTGTCCACATTGATCGCAGAAAATAATTTCCCCCATTGACGCTGGGAAAGGCCATTGTGCGGGTTAGCTGTGAAATTGCTTATCTGAACCAATTTGCATGGCTAACCAGAAGGGTTTGTCGTTATAAATGAGAACCAGCATTTGCGGGCCAAACAAAGCCGAGCATCTGCTCGTTCTGTCGAAACTCTTCATCGGGAGGACGTCTGAAAGCCTGATCACTAACCTGACCTGGACGTTATTAGCTGTAATGTGCTGTTTTAATCTGTGTTTTACATCCTGACTGAAGTGAAGAAGTGTGAACGGATACATACTTCAGTCTGGACCATCGCCGGCCGCTGTGTTCTCAACATCTTGACCGTCTGGAAGATGTCCACCACTCCTTCATAGCGCATGCGCTCCAGAACGATGCTGAGTGTGATGAAGACGCCCGTCCTGCCCACGCCAGCACTGCAGATCAATCACAACACAACCTGTCAGCTGGAGCTGCCAAACAACACACCTCAACATCTGAACTAATCTGACTCTATCTCATCTGGATGTGAAGCGCCGCATTTATAATATTTGTGCTAATTTAATTTGAGACAGGACACTGTTTTCCATGCACTGTTCAGTTTTAACAAGCTGGGTTATTTTCTTCCAAGGTTGCAATATTCATTCCTCTCTATATTCTCAAGGGTTTTACTGAGGGGTTCATTCATATATTTTGTTCAAGTGGATTTATACAAGATTTTATTCCTAAAAAAAAAAAAAAAAACATTGTGAAGATGCATATCTTCAAAGGTTAGGGGTTAGTTTCTCCACTTCAGTTTCATTTACATACACCAGAACTTAGTTTAATTCTTCTCTATATAATGAAGGTTTTTACTGAGGGGTTTGATTTTATATCATTCACAGATACATGACATAATGTATATTTTCTGGCTGTTGTTAGTATTTTCGTATTTATGGAGTGATAAAAAGAGAAGTTCAAAATTCCCACAGTAAAAACCTTGAAGTCTATATATGTCAATAAAATCAAACAAGAATTTTAACCATGATTTCAAAATCTATACTCAGGAAATGTATGCACATTTTTTTCATATAGATGATGCACTGTTTACATTTAAGAATAACATTACAGACAACTTGTAACAAAAACATCACTATAGCGGCATGTTGCCGTATATGAGCTGAACGCAGGCAGCGTGTGCTCTTCACCGTTAGTCGCGCCACAAGAATACGCTATCTTCATTTAAATCTGACACAGAAGAGCGTACGCAGTTTGCGTTCCGCAGATATTCTTCAAAACGGATGATGTGGAGAGACACAGGAGAGAATTGTTCAATAAAGTAGTGATTTTTGTTTTTTTCTCATACTATTCTTAAGATGCTTTTCATACTTTCCTGGACCTTGACCGTGTAATTTACTTAACAGTGTCTTTGGGACAGTCACAAGAAGAACAAAGCTTTTACGGGTTTGGAATGAGATGTGGTAAGTGATTAACGACAACATTTTCATTTTGGGCTGGAGTATCCTCAGCTAATATTAACCAAAATGAATAACTGCTGTATGAATATGTTGCTCATTATTAGTCTTAGCTAATTCACTAACCTGTTACCAATAACTGTTTGACCATTTATTATATCTTAAGTAAAAATATTGATAATATTGGTTAAGTTTAATAGATACAGTCAACACTATTTTGTGTAAAATATAGATAAAGGGAATCAAATCATGTATTTGTATTCCCGTCAGAACAAACAATCAAATGATGTCACATCCTGTTGGTGTAACAATTTCAAGTAATGTCATTTGAAAAATTATGTGGTAACAGTTAACTGTATGTGTGTGTGTGTGTGTGTGTGTGTGTGTGTGTGTGTGTGTGTGCACTTCTGAGGTGACAAACACAACTTCCTGGGAGGGATAAAGACGTGTTTAAATCAGCTTTCATGCTATTGGAGTATTTGCTATTGGACAATATTTAGTTCACAGAAATATTCATGAACAGTGGCATCTGCTCGGCTCAGTTTTCCTCGCACAGACTCGTGTCTTTCTTACCTACAGTGGACCGATATGGGTCCGTCCTGACCAAACTGCTCTTTTGTTTTATGCACTTGGCCGATGAAGTCGATGAAGCCTTCCCCTGATTTTGGCACACCTTGTTCTGGCCAGTCTGTGAACTGGAACTGTCTGACGGTCCGTGACTGTCCGTCCTGAAAGAGAGCGAGAGAGATTCACACCAGAGACAGATGCTGCGCTTGTCAAACCCATGACGAGAACATGACGCTCCTGAACCAGTCTGAGAAACTCAAGAAACAGCAATAATCAAGAAACCTCATGTTGCTACTAAACTGATGCCTCAGCGCCAGCAAGATACAGTACTGTTCAAACGTTTGGGCTCAGGAAGATTTCAAAAGTGACATTTACAACATTTATAATGTTACAAAACATTTCCATTTCAGATATATGCTGTTCTGTTGAAATTCCTACTCATCTCTAAATCATATTCCCAAAATATTGAGCAGCACAACTGTGTTCAACACTGATAATAATCAGAAATGTTTCTTGAGCAGTAAATCATCATATTATTCTGATTTCTGAAGATCATGTGACACTGAAGACTGGAGGAATGATGCTGAAAATACAGCAGAGCATCACAGAAATACATTACACTTTAACACAGATTCACACAGAAAACAGATGTTTAATTATAATATTTCATATAAATATTTCAAATAATATTTTAAATTTTTACTGTATTTTTGATCAAGTAAAGGTAGCCTTGGTGAGCAGAAGTGACTTAAAGATATTTAAAAAGCTATTTAGCATATGGATATAGCAGAAAGCCAGAAAAGCATCATATAAGTCTATATTGATAGCTGGTATTTAAAGGGTACACCACAGTAAGTATAAAAACATGGTCTCAGCTCGGTAGTTTTGGGTGTTTTTCTGTTTTGAGCTCCAGCCGCCCACAGCTCAGAAGCGTGTGGTTTCACCTGAGTGTGTGTGTGTGTGTGTGTGAATCCAGACACTAATTCCTCTGATGTGGGCGGCTGAAAAGCTCCTGACGAGAAGCTCAGAGAGTTTGCATTTCTTTAGTGATTTTGTATATCCCAGATAAGAGACGTGAGAGAGAGAGGGAGATAGAGAGAGAGAGAGAGAGAGAGAGGCAGGAATGTGTGAGTGTTTATCAGAATAAATGCTGTGATGGAATTAGAGGCCTGTGAGCTCTACTCAGACTGAATATAAACTATAATACACAAATCCCAGGTCCAGGCTCTGGAGTCTCACCCGTGCGTCCGTCACTTTAAACTCTCTCAGGATGTACTGCGGCATGTTGTATTCGGCCATCGGATCCACCACAAAGTACTGATATCTGGCTGAACGCTCTGCTGGCCAGTACTGATGGCACTTCTCCTGATGGACACACACAATACACCAGTCATGTGACTGCCAAAATACAACCAGAATGCATCAGAACAAATACCAGCCCTGGCAGGAACAGTCGTTAACACTGGGGTTTCAGCAAAGGGAAAACTAATTATAAAATGTGCACCAGATCTATTTGAAAGAAAATCAAGCTGCTGTTTTCTCAACGGTAGCACATGAGATCATAACATCTGTGGCAATTTATTTAATTTCAGGTAAGGCAAAATCTGGATATTACATTCAGTCACAGCCGAAAAAGTATTAGCAGTAATGGGCAAAATGATCGGATGAATCAAAATTCCATTAACGATACTGGAGACACTGAATTAAACACAAATGAAACCAACAACTGTGGATTATATTGAAAAAGTAAGGTTTACAGAGAGTCCAAAACAGAAAACAAACTTGAGGTTGAAATGTAAGGCTGTGAGAGCTGTATCTCCACGGTTGTGTACTGCCACCGGTGGTGGTGCACGCCACAAAACACTTGTTTAATATTCAAGTATAATAAACGTAATAGTTTTAGTTTTAAATTGTTTTATTTAGACTTTAGGTCTATGTTAATTTACAAATTACCTCAAACACCATACACTGCGTTTCCTTTAGATTGGCAAGTTCGAGGGCAAGAAAATATGGTTTATGCATTCAGCAAATTAATTTTGTGTTGGGCGACAGAGCTGGTGGGAAACCTAATTTAAGCTACTTTCTTGTTTAACAGTATTATTTATTTCATATTTATTTTTGTTTTTTGCATGCTGTGATTCCCTGACGGATGGAAGTGATAAAATAAACACACACGTTTAATAGATGACTGAGCCTCTTTTATTATTATTTGTGTTTCATATATAAAGCAGTGTGCAGCCATTTATGCTGCGGCGCCCGGGGAGCAGTTGGGGGTTCGATGCCTTGCTCAAGGGCACCTAAGTCGTGGTATTGAAGGTGGAGAGAGAACTGTACATGCACTCCCCCCACCCACAATTCCTGCCGCCCGAGACTAGAACCCACAACCTTTCGATTGGGAGTCCAACCCTCTAACCATCTCTAACCACACACACACACACACACACACACACACACACACACACACACACACACACACACACACACACACACACACTGTGAACACACACCCGGATCAGTGTTCATCATTTATGCTGCGGCGCCCGGGGAGCAGTTGGGGGTTCGATGCCTTGCTCAAGGGCACCTAAGTCGTGGTATTGAAGGTGGAGAGAGAACTGTACATGCACTCGCCCCACCTACAATTCCGTCCGGCCCGAGACTAGAACCCACAACCCTTCGATTGGGAGTCCGACGCTCTAACCATTAGGCCACGACTTCCCCAGAAAAGTGTAGTCTGAAGTTTTCATTCACATAATATATGTGTTTATTGTGTATACAGTATATAAATATACACACATGCATGTATATATTTAAGAAATATTTTGCCCCCATTTCTCATGAGCTGAACTCAAAGATCTAAGACTTTTCTATGTACACAAAAAGCCTATTTCTCTTAAACATTGTTCACAAATCTGTCTAAATCTGTGTTGGTGAGCACTTCTTTGCTGAGATAATCCATCCACTTTACATATGGCATGTCAAGATGCTGATTAGACAGCAGGATTATCACACAGGTGTGTCTTAGGCTGGCCGCAATAAAAGGCCACTCTAAAATGAGCAGTTTTACTGTATTTGGGGGGTCAGTATCTGGTGTGACCAACATTTGCCTTACGCAGTGCAACACATCTCCTTCACATAGAGTTGATCAGGTTGTTAATTGTGGCCTGTGGGATGCTGGTCCACTCCTCTTCAGTGCCTGTGTGAAGTTGCTGGATATTGGCAGGAACTAGAAGACGCTGTCGTATACGCCGATCCAGAAGATCCCAAACATGCTCAATAGGTGACGTGTCCGGTGAGTATACTGGCCATGCAAGACCTGGGATGTTTTCATCTTCCAGGAATTGTGTACAGATCCTTGCATCATGGAGCTGTGCATTATCATAAGCCCACCGACACCATGAGCCACTCGATCCACAACATTGACATCAGCAAACCACTCGCCCACACAATGCCATACACGCTGTCTGCCATCTGCCCTGTATAGTGAAAAAGATTGTTGCAGCAGCTGTCCTGGTGGATGGTCCCAGACGTTCTTGAAGCTGCAGATGCTGGATGTGGAGGTCCTGGGCTGTACTGCCAAATTCTCTGAAACGCCTTTGGAGATGGCTTATGGCAAATGAACATTCAAGCCTTGGGCAACAGCTCTGGTGGACATTTTAGAGTGGCCTTTTATTGTAGCTAGTCTAAGTCACACCTGTGGAATAATCCTGCTGTCTAATCAACATCTTGATATGACACACCTGTGAGGTGGATGGATTATCTCGGCAAAAGAGAAGTGCTCACCAACACAGATTTAGACGGATTTGTGAACAATATTTGAGAGAAATAGGCTTTTTGTGTACATAGAAAAAGTCTTAGATCTCTAAGGTTCAGCTCATGAAAAATGGGGAAAAAGACAAAAACAGCATTTAATAAAACAGCATACATTTTTGACATGCACATACTTTGTTATTCATTACATGTCCTTCATTTTAACAGATAACTACTTTGGAAAAAAGATATCTGTTTATACCAAACAGATATAA
This sequence comes from Carassius gibelio, assembly GCF_023724105.1. Lineage (NCBI taxonomy): Eukaryota > Metazoa > Chordata > Actinopteri > Cypriniformes > Cyprinidae > Carassius > Carassius gibelio. The sequence goes on along the minus strand of NC_068402.1, from coordinate 40,440,091 downwards.
ACAGATACCCGCTCTCTCTCGTGAAGCCAATAAAGAAGTGACTAAAACTGCAATTCATCGACTGGCCTCTTGAGGCGGGCTGCAGAAGGGAGTCAGTCCCATAGACTCACCATGTTAAAATGCCCAACTTTACCGCAGAAAAAACATTTACCACCTGGTTCAAAAACGGAGTTTGGTCTATATAGCTAATTGCCATTCATGACTGTGAGGGGGGTGAATTTTTGTATAACTCAAAATTCCGTTTAAATTATATTAAGCCTTAAAATTCTGCATAATGAAGGGCGTGGCCACTTGAGTGACAGGTGGATTGCTCTGTTGTTACCGCCGTGCGCTAGGTGGACGTGGTTTTAGCAACGAGTTCTCACCTTTTTGCCCATTTTTGATTATCCAGGAGTGACGTGCGGTGACACGCTGCCAAGATGGCGACGGCCAGCTCTGCCTACTTACCTATGGGTGACGACACTACGTCCATGCTTTCATACAGTCTATGGTTTATACACTGATTAAAAAATGGTTGCGTGTTTTTTAATAATTTCCTTAATTTTAGTAAAACGTGAGGTACTGTTTTTACCTCCCATTATTTAGGGCTAACTAAGACAAGAAACAAATCAATTAAACCTGCCCACTGCTAAATCACTGAAACTGAAAAGAATGGATGGATTAATAAAATGTCCTCACGTTTAAACTCAGGTTCTCTCATTATAATCAACAAAGTGCACACAATGTAAAAAGAGCTTCATTAATAAATACTTAAACAAATAAATTCCAGCTGCATTTAAATGCTGGTGTGTATCATATTCCTTAAAATATCAGATTGCAAGATTTGCCCGGTGCACATGATGCTGAGTGCAACACGCACCATTTATTCTTATTAGTCTACATATTTTTATCTTCATTACAAATCTTGTTTGGTTTTATTTTGTATAATTGCATGTAAAAAATAATTAACTTTGTAATGCATATGCAAATAGTGAAACTGCAATCTTATTCACAGTATATTCACACACACACACATATATATATATATATATATATATATATACACACACACACACACATATATATATATATATATATATATATATATATATATATATATATATATGTGTGTGTGTGTCTTGTTTGCAACAACATGTCAATATTATTGGAGCACATTTTATAAGAAAATATATATTTTTTATCTACCTACTACACAATTTCAGATTAAATCACATGCAATAAATGAATAAATAATGGGCTGTCAAGCACTCACTCTGCCCATCTCTCTGAGTTTGGTCAGCATCACGACGATTGTGGAGTTGTGTTCCCACAGCATCCTCCAGAAGTCTTCTGTGGTTTCGGCTAAAGGACCCTGCGTGGCGATGTAGGCCTTCTGTTGCCTGACACACAGCGAGAGACACACATTTATCTTCACGCTCAAACACACACAGACGGACGGATCCGGGCTCTTCTGCTCACCTGTATCCGTCGATGAAGCTGGCGTTGATGTAGTCGGAGCCCTCGACTCCTCTGATTGGCTGCAGACTGACGCGTGTGGACTCGTAGGGCATGATGTTAACCAGTCGGTTTTTGAATTTGTTGCAGGGCAGATTGGCACTGATGAACCGTGAGGTGTGAGCTTTTGTGTTCGCTAATCGCTGCAAGAAACATATCGTGAACAGCATTAAAAAAAATTTGCTAAAATTTGCCTAGACATGTTGATATAGACTTGATAACAGAAGTAGTAAATCTTTGTAGGACGTGTGAATATCTGGACAAATGGATTTATAGTACGATGGGCAGAAAAACTGAGACTTTACCAGTCAAAAGTTTTTGAACAGCAAGATTTTCATGCTTTTTAAATAATTATCTTCTGCTCACCAAGCCTGCATTTATTTGATCCAAAATACAACAAAAGAAGAAACACTGAAATATTTTTACTATTTAAAATAACTGAATTCTATTTGAATATATTGTAAACTGTAATTTATTTCTGTGATGTACAGCTGTATTTTCAGCATCATTCCTCCAGTCTTCAGTGTCACATGATCTTCAGAAACCAGAATAATATGATGATTTACTGTAAAAAGTAAAAGCCATTTTTGCTGTATTTTGGATCATATAAATGCAGGCTTGGTGAAAAAAATCTTACTGTTTAAAAATTAGATAGATAGATGTTTAATGTCTTCAACCGTTTGAACTTGGTCTTGAAAACAAGGGAGTGAAGCACATGTGGTTTGCTGTGAAAAAAGCGAGCGCAGTAATGGTTAGCGCTAGCGTGAGAACAGCAAAGGGGTCTCTGAGTTCCTGCAGGAGAAACCACTGGCCCCAAAATTTCTATGTGGCTGAGCGAAGAGAGCCTGTGGTGGGCCAGAGTCGACTGCTCTGCTCGGCCGGAGCTCATCATGTGGCGTGACATTCGTTCACCTTCTTACTCTTGGTATATAGATTTCTGTTTGACAAACTGCAGGCCGAGTAAAATACGGTGGGGTTGAATATCTGAAGAAAGACGAGCAGCTTCCTGTGGCCAATTCGGCGGTTCTGCTGATGTCATTCTAGAGCTGCGGCCGGACATCTGTAAACGTGACATGATAGCGGTGCTTCGGGCCCCAATCTGTTCAGATAAAGTTTGATCAAGAGTTCCCGTAATCAGACAAGTCAGGGGATGGGGCACTAGACTGATCAACTCAACTAGATAAGACACTACACCATCTTAACTACCTCTCTTTGCTGGTAGTGGTGGGAAGAGCAACTGTTTGTCTGTGAATTGACTGCATTGTGGGGGAAACCAAAGCCTCATCCACATATTAGCCAAGCCAAACCCTGCTTAGCTTCCAAGATCAGATGCATCAATAAACACGAGGTCAAGTAGGGCTAGGGCTCTTCAGGACTCTTCACTAAGTCTCACTAAGTGTGTGCAAATAGTCGGACATTTGAATATTCAATATGTAATTAGTATTTCACAAATAAAACACAATTTGAATTTTACTATGTGCTGCTTCACTGGCTGTAAATGCAGGAAATGCATGGCAAATCCTGAGTGTGCAAACTAAAAGACAGTTATATCTAAATGCGCTAGGTGGCACTGTGGAGCGTGTTAACAAATTGATTGTATTTGATCACAGAATGTAGTCATGTGCCTTGCAAAGTTAGTGGTGGGCCATTATTGGCGTTAACGTGCTGCGTGAACGGGAGACTCTAATCGGGCGATAAAAAAAATATTGTCGTTAATCTATTCTCAAAGTTGGGGTTGGGAGCTGGGTCTATACTATGCGAGCTATGATGACTTTCACCTTGATATTTTAGCGCGGATGTATACCAAGCCGAATCTGTAGGGGGCGAGAACTTTGGTTTTGGAATTACGGTGACAAACAGAGGTCAACAAACCCAACTCCCACTAACATCCGTCTTACCTTAAACTCCAGCTCCATGCCGGTGACGTTCTCTCCGGACTCGATCTGCGTGAGTTTCTGGATGTAGGCGTATAGGTTCCTGGCGGGAACCTCGGTGGTGCCGCAGGTGACGGCCTCCTGGAGCGCGTCGTGAATGAAGACATACTGGTCCTCCGTTTGGACCATATAGTTCCTCTGAGCACGCATGAGCGTCACGTGACCGTAGATGTCCACCGTCTTCTCGTGTTTGATTCGCTCCAGCATGGCGTCGATGACGATGAAGCAGCCGGTCCGACCCACGCCGGCACTGTCACACAACAGGACAAATGTTTGACGATGTTAGAGCTGATGTGTATGGATGCTCCAAAGTAAAAATACTTGGCCAAAGCCGAAAACAAAAACAAAATTAAACCTTGGATGAAGGCCGAATACCAACTTATACTTACTAATCGATTAAGGCTATTCAATCATCATGCAGTAACCAGCCACAACCCCTTCCTCTTCTCATCAGAGACATGTGCTGTCTGTGCTTGTAATGATTTTTGTGTTTATCTCAGACACATTTAAATTCTTCTACACTGTGAAATGTTTGCCTCTCTGACTCTGGTTGATATTTGATCGTGTCACATCACTGTTCAGTACAGTTCATTTGGTCTTTAAACTTAATTTAATTTGCTGAACAGTCGTACATCCCTACTGTTTTGTGTACAGATACATTTTCATTGTTTACACACAGATTCAAAGTGCTAAAACAATGGGAAATGGCTGACAGTAAGTGATGCGTCACATGTATGTGGAACAGCCAAACAGTATTTAATGGCAGAGATTCTGGAGTGGATGATGCTGTTCTTGATCGGCGTACACCTGTGCTCGCTATCAGAGTAAAACAACCCCTCCATTTAGCCTCTCACCCTCTCTAACCTCCATCTACAGACTCAAAAAGCCTCCATCTACTTTCCACTTTCCATCACTTTGAAGAGGCCAAAGCTTTGTTAACTTCCTGAAGCGCAGCCACTGACGTCAACCACAGGCACTTCTCCATCAAACACCTGAGATCAGAGCCCTTCATTAAGACCAGAGCTCCACAAATGCTCACATTAGTGCTCTTCCTAAATGAAGACGTGAGTGAGAGAGAATCCTTAATGAACGACACACTTGAGCTAATTAACACCAGCTCTACCTCACACACAGAAGTTTGACTAACACACTTTTAAAGTTTACAAAACCCATTTGTGGAGCACCTGACACAAAGACCTCTCATAAAGTCAGCAAAAGTATTCCACCACTTTATTTGGGCTCTTTTAAGTCAAAAGTTTCTAGTGAGTCTGAAGTCTTGATAAGCTGGTTCAGGTGTGTTTCATTAGTTAACTCCGCGGGACTGTGGCCCTCGAGGAACAGCCCTGTTCTAAAGCAACCTCACATGTTTCGTTCACAGAGGACACAATCCCAGAATGCACTGCAGCACGCATAAATCCATCCACTCACATTTACATCCAATTCACCAGCTGCATGTTGTGGAAACCAAAGTTTCATCAAAATACTAGCCAAGACAAACCTTGCTTAGTTTCCAAGATCAATATAGTTCTAACGAACAAAAATGATCTCTGTCGTTCATTGCTCATCAATTAATTGTGATTTTAAAATTGTTATTCCCAAATCAGGGAAGTCTTGGAAATTAATAAAATCTTAGATCTCCATGGACATTTTCATTAACATCTAAAATATTTATTTGGGTAGAAATTGGGAGTAAAGATTATTATTATTATTATTATTATTATTATTATTATTATTATTATTAGAAAAACTGCAAATCATTAAACACCTGTGCAAGTTGTCACGTTTTTATTGGGGAAAGATGTCACATATGCTTGAATTACAGTGTATTAATTATCATTTATATTTGCTAAAACAATGGTTTGGTATGAATTTTGTACATAACCATTCACTCTAATTGTTCTTTTTATAATTGTTTAATTGTTTCAAGATGGCATGTTGTCATTGAACAATATTCTTTAGGGTACAATAATGTGAAAATGTTTGTAGTATAAAAAAAAAAAAGCCTACAGCACTTTCATGAAATACCAGTGTTGGTGTAGTGACGCAACTAACGTAACTACATTTTCAGTAGCGTGACAGTAGCTCAGCTACTTTTATTATAGTGTAGCTTTTCCAGTAGCTAACTACTTTTCCAGAAAGTAGCGAACAAAAGCTTCATTCTTTTTTACGTTCTGATGAGTCACGATTACTAACAATATCTCTAATGTTTTCAACTACTTTCAAATCATGAGAAAATTCCCATTCTAAACAGTGACATGGGGCAGTGCAGTCGCCTGTCCATGACGTAGTTACCCTTTGTTCCTGCCTTTACTGACGTAGAAACCACATGACAACACTGTCGTGGACAAAAGCAGAAGTAGGGTCTAGCATCCAGCAAACCACTGGCTTGATTCAAGCAGTTCCTTATTTACTACTACTTGCACGTTTTATGGTGGATTGTGTTACTTATTTATGGAACATAATTACTGTTTACCATCTGCCGCTGTTTCTGTCCACAAGGACAGCTCCCATAATCATAATCGTACGGGCCAACCAAACGACCAAGAAGAGTTTGGGACAAGAGGAGAGAAAGAGCGAGGATCAATATCGGTGTTGCATTTTCTAGATGGACGTGTCTGAATCATAGTCTGATCGCGTCTTTGCATTGACTTTGTATGTAATCTACTCACGCAAATTGTTGAACTCGCGTTTGCTATGTATGCCCAGTTATTGTGAATGTACACGAGTGTATATATTTGTTGAACAAGTGGTAATCGTTTTCATATCGTCTGATTGATGGCCGTCAGTGGTTAGGTAGAAGACAACAAATCCCATCATTCCATGCTCCTTCTTAGTGTCATCAAACCCTGAATTTTTATTGTTTTGGTAGTGCACCCTCTTGTGGCAAGTCCTACAACCTGGACCATTAAAGCACATGCAGGAGGTGAATAATTGCCCTTTTAAACTAATTAATCTTCCTGCTTTATTGCACTCTAGATCAAATGTCTATTTTACACAGATGAAACATCATAATCTCTGTCCCCCACTGTTTTGTAAGGAACACTAATCGAACAGAAAATAAAACTGCGATATAGCAGTGTGCTTATCCTTCGGCAAATAATGATTCGACGCAAAGCGCAGTGTTGACGTGCACAGCTAATGACTGACGTCTCCATTCACAGTCAGTAAATACCTCATTACCTTCCATTGATGTTACATTTGTAGCAATTTTGCACTTCGACAGTCAGTTTGAGTTATAATAAATACATAAATATTATTTTGTGTATCAGAGAGTTTACAAAAATTAAATGATTGGGACACTTTGTCGCTGAATTGACTTGAATTGACCTGAATTGACTGTAATGTTAATACTAAAATAATAAAAACTGAAAGTAGTTTCTAGGTACATTTTCAGAAGGGTGGCTTGAATGTAGCTTAACTACTTTAATTTATGAGTAGCTTGTAGCTGATCAAGCTACAGTTTCAGAGTTGCTTCCCCAACATTGTGAAATAAACCAGCCCTGAAATATCCACAGCTACTAGCAAGGCGTTCTTAGCTTTATGCAAAATCACTGTCTTTGTTTGGACTCTTGGGTGAAATATGACGAGGATGTGTTTTTGACAGGTTCATACGTCTGAAATTCCTGCCACTCAGAAACCCTTCGTCTGTCTGTCCAGTGACCTCCATGACATTCAATCATGTGCTTGGATGGACTTTCTCTTTTGTTACGATAACGGCTGACTGCATACGCTTCAGTGGTGACCTGCGGGTTACAGGTGACAGCGATAAACGCCCACTTTACAGCCTCACACACACACACTATCAGCATTGATCGCATGATGTCTGGCAGATTTCAGAGAAAGCATTAAGCACATAGAATCTGAATGTTCATTCTGCAGAAGGCGAATAGTTTGCAGCGCAGTTAATTACCCACGAGCGAAGGAGGAGGAGCTTTTGTTTTGCTGACAAACAGCACATATATAATCTCCCGCCTCATGCGATCCTGCCGGCTTAAAACTCTCTCTGCTCCTGTCGAAGGATGCCTCAACTTTCTGACACCGCCGCAAAATGAAAGAAAGGTTTTTTAATGGTCAGGCGTGCCGGCGTTTTGGTGCGGATTAAAGTCTCGCTGTCGAGACGTTATCTGATGTGAGCCGAAAGGAATTCAAAGTCTCCGTCCCAATGAATGATATTAATTCCAGCATTCAACGCACACGCCGGCCAGAGAAAATAGGGGAAATAAGGATTTTTCAATTTCAAGCGCTCCGCTGGGAGCTCTAATTAACTGCCGTATGTGTTATTTTTAAGGGTTTACTAATCCTTGTTTTCTATCTGGCAGTTTTCCGATGGAAGCTTGTGCATGCCTCTCTGTGCCTGATGTTTTTTGTGCTGCTTTCGCTTAGAGGGGAATTTAACAGATGGTTTCATATCTGGGTTTTCCATAAATGCCAGAGTGCCTCATGTTCTGCCATGCACCAAAATCAGTTTTTTTTTTTTTTTCGTACAGAGACGCACAGTCGAGTCTCATGAAAACAGTGTGATTCAAAGTTGAGATCTAGCATTGGTTTGACCAATCCATCCTTTTTTTTTTTTTTTTTTTTTGTGATCTACTTATTATATGAAAGTAATTCTTAAATATGGTTTCTAATGATAAATGAAAGCACACAACACATTATTACATCACCTGTGCTCAGCAAGAGACACGTAACATGAATTCTTAAATCAGAAACAAGTCATATTTAACAGCAGACAAAAATGGATCTGAATTTGGAAAATGCACCACAGTTCAAAAGTTTGGGATCAATGTGAATTTGTGATTTTTCTGAAATAATTATCTTCAAAATACAGTAAAAACAATAATATTGTGAAATATTATTACCATTGTTTTCTATGTGAATCTCTGTTAAAGTTTAATTTATTTCTGTGACGTGCAGCTGTATTTTCACACATAATTTGCATATTACATTTTGCAATCTCATGACTATTTTCTCTGTGTTATTAGCAGTAAGTCAGACCTGCAGTGCACCACCATGGGTCCGGCGTCCGGTGGGTTGCAGGACTTGACCCTGCGTAGGAAGGCCAGGAACGGTGTGGGATGCTCCGGAACGCCGTGATCCGGCCACGCCGTGAACTGGAACTGCCGCACCTCTCGCTTCTCGCTGGAGCCGTTCTGAACACAAGAGTGACAGAAATAATCATCATTCACTTTCACAGACAAGATGCTTTCTGGAGCTCGGCAGCGATGTGTGGCCGAGTGAATGTGGATTTGCTGTACCTTGTAGAGTGCAAGCGTCCGAACGCAGTATGTGGCCAGCTCCACCGTGTCCAGCAGCGTGACCTGAATGAGTCCGTACGTCTCCGTCCCTCTGTTGGGCCAGTACTGGTCACACTTTACCTGAAACACACACAAACACACGGATAAAGCCAGAGAAGGTGCTCTGCCTTTCCCATTTCCTGCTGACAACACCGCAGCGAGTGACAGACGCTATAATTACTATCTCCAGCGCTCTGTCGCAATCACTTCACAGCCGGCCGTCATTAGCATTAATAGATGTGGGCTGCACTGCTGCTCGTCTGTCAGGAGCAAACGAACAAAAGAGACGCTGAACATGAAGGAAAAACCATACGCATCTCGTGCTGGATGCAGGTCTGTCTGACTGCAAACAATTCTGCTAATAACATTAGGACGCTGAATATCTGATTAAATGCAGGAGTGAAGACGCTTCAGAGCCAGAGTTCCTGCGTTAGTGTGCGTCTGTAAGTCTTTACAGCAAGCGTCAGTCGATGGATTCATGCAAAGGACGACACATAAATGCAGGACAAATCAAGGCATGAATATAAATTCTGCAGCTCATAATGGCGAGGAGAAGGAATCTGAGAAACACACACATCAATGGTGCAAATACGGAAAGGATGGAAATTAAATTGTGGGTGAAATCTGTTAAAATTGAGGATGACATGGGTTTTGATATTAATTAGACCAATAATCAGTTCGACAAAAGCTTTTAAACCTGCTTGGAAACATTTCATTTTGCCATAATTGATGTAATTTGTCAAAAATAAGACGGTTAGAGCCAGCGCTTTCCACAAATAGAGCACGAAAAAACTGAGCTGCTTTACCGTCAGAAAACCCTCAAGAGGAGGAACTCAGTTTTTTTTGAGCTGCTTTATTTTCTATTCATATGACATTTGCAATTTTTTTTTCCCAACCCTATTACTCAGATTCAAGACATAAACACACCCTGATTTGATTTGCTTTTAGATTTATGAGACATTATTTATTTTTATATTTTAGGGTTAGGGTTAGGGTTAGGCTATGAACCAGAGTTGCACACAAAATATGTGACAGTTTAATGGTTATTTCATAATCAAAATTAGTCAAAATTGAATATTTATTTACTACATTTATGTTATTTTTGTCAATTATACATCATGCCATTTTTGCCATTGTCATGATTTTAAATCGTTACATCTTTTAAGCTACAGTTATTTTATGTGAGATAATAGTTTATCAAACATATCGAACAGTTCTCTCCAATAAATAACTAACTCTGTGTGATATTCATGTCAAGTACCAGTTATATAAATAACTGTAATGTATTGTTTGCTATAAATATTGTAATAATTAAATCAATACTGCAGATCCGGTAATGATTTAACTGGACTCATTCTGACAGTGTTTTCTTACCAAACGTCAAATACGTGACATAGACTGTAGTGAGTATGTAAACTAATTTTATTTTTTTATTTTTTATTGATGTACTTATGCATACTGCAGTGCACTTGCCGAGACTCCGCCCACTCTCTGTTCTGATTGGCTGTGATTTGTGATTGGAATCTTTATCTTATATGTTACATGTTTAGTTAGAAGACACCGTAAGCCAGTGATGTCACAGCCTGACGTACCCTGGATCTCTCCTCCAGTTTGGTCATCATGACGATGTTTGCGCTCCGCTGCTCCCAGATCATCCTCCAGAAATCACCGAAGGTCTCTGGGAGCGCACCTTGAGTGGCGATGTAAGCGTTCTGCTTCCGGTAGCCATCGATGTAGTTTGAGTTGATGTAATCGCTGCCTGGAATCCCTGCCAACACACACACAACACCCTGAGAACCAGACACTACAACTCAGTTTCTTGCACGCTTCTACTTGGATGCTCAAGTATTTCAATTATAGTTTTGTTTGCTTTAGATTTTTCACACACTGGTCAATTCTATCTATCTATCTATCTATCTATCTATCTATCTATCTATCTATCTATCTATCTTATTTTCAGTATTTTAGTATTTATGGAGTGATTAAAAAGAGAAATCTCAAATCTCCTCAATAAAAACCTTTAATTATATCAACAAAATCAATCAAGAATTATGCACCTGGATTCATCCAATGTTGAAAAAAGTTCAAATATTAGCTCCTATAGAATAGTTCATATTTAATGATGTCGTTTTTTTAACCATAACATTCAGAAAACATCCAGAAACATTATCTTAATGGACTGTCATTAATAACACAACTGGTTTAGTACAGTGATATACATCCTCCATTTGCTCATCAAAAGCAAATCATTTAAAAGCAGAACACTTTCCACACACACACACACACACACACTCTCTCTCTCTCTCTCTCTCTCTCTCTCTCTCTCTCTCTCTCTCTCTCTCTCATTCTTCATCATGATCCTTTTAGAAAAACAGTTCAGTAAAATCATTAAAATTCAGATGTCAGTTTCTGAAAAACGGCCCGAATCGTTATTCAATACTGTATTTATTCTGTGATTTCTGTGAGAGAAACAGTGGAATGAACTGAAGACGTGTGAGAAATCAGGAGAAAATGGAGCGAGGCTTGATTTGTGCAGTTCTCGGTCTGACAGGAGAGCGGCTCGCGCTCACGCTCTGTCTGTCTCCAGCTGAACTCTTTTACTGAGAGTTAATAAATACATTAAAAATGCCATCTTTTTCACTTTCTCCTTCATTCTGCGACTGACAGCATAGCGCAAGACAATTAATCCTGCGTTTTCTTCTCTCTCTTATAAACAAAGACAACAAAATGACACAGATATAAAAAATAATAATAATAACAATTGTACTGAACCGATGTTTGTGTGTGTGAGTGTGTGTGTATTCAAATAGCCACATACTTTCAGTGTATATTTGACACATTACAACTCTGTTCCAAAACCTAGTGAGCTGCCTAAATAGGGTGTATTTCAAGACAGGATTACATGTATCCATCACAAACTAAGCAAATAAACACATAAATTAACATTAAAACAAGAAGTCAAGATGGGCAGAGGATCACCAATTCCCCCAATGCTGCGGCGAAAAATACTGGAGCAATATCAGAAAGGAGTTTCTCAGAGCAAAATTGCAAATAGTCTAAAGTTATCATCATCTACGGTGCATCAGAGAATCTGGAACAATCTCTGTGCATACGGGTCAAGGCCGGAAAACCATACTGGATGCCCGTGATCTTCAGCTCTTAGACGGCTCTGCATCACAGACAGGAATGATACTGTAATGGAAATCACAACATGGGCTCAAGAATACTTCCAGAAAACACTGTCAGTGAACACAATCCACCGTGCCATTCACCGTTTCTGGCTAAAACTCTATAGGTCAAAAAAGAAGCCATATCTAAACATGATCCAGAAGCGCAGGTGTTTTCTCTGGGCAAAGACTCATTTAAAATGGACTGTGGCAAAGTGGAAAACTGTTCTGTGCTCAGACGAATCAAAATTTTAAGTTATTTTTGGAAAACTGAGACGCCATGTCATCCGGACTAAAGAGGACAAGGACGACCCAAGTTGTTATCAGTGCTCAGTTCAGAAGCCTGCATCTCTGATGGTATGGGGTTGCATGAGTGTGTGTAGCATGGGCAGCTTGCACATCTGGAAAGGCACCATCAATGCTGAAAGGTATATCCAAGTTCAAGAACAACATATGCTCCCATCCAGATGTCGTCTCTTTCAGGGAAGACCTTGCATTTTCCAACATGACAATGCTAGACCACATAATGAATCAATTATAACATCATGGCTGCGTAGAATAAGTATCCGGGTACTGAAATGGCCAGCCTGCAGTCCAGTCTAAAACATTTGGTGCATCATAAAGAGGAAGATGTGAAAAAGAAGACATAAGACAGTTGAGCAACTAGAAGCCTGTATCAGACAAGAATGGGACAACATTCATATTCCTAAACTTGAGCAGCTCGTCTCCTCAGTCCCCAGACGTTTGCAGACTGTTATAAAAAGAAGAGGGGATGCCACACAGTGGTGAACATGGACTTGTCCAAACTTTTTGAGATGTGTTGGTGCCATGAAATTTAAAATCAAAATTTTTTTGCCCTTAAAATTATACATTTTCTCAGTTTAAACATTTGAAATGTCATCTATGTTGTATTCTTAATAAAATATTGAAATTTGAAACTTACACATCATTGCATTCTGTTTTTATTCCGAATTTGTACAGTGTCCCAACTTTTTTGGAATCAGGTTTGTAATTTTAAATAATAATAAATAAATAAATAATATAAAATAGTATAAAAAATATATATAAATAATATATATATAAAATAATATATATATAAAATAATATAAAATAAATAAAAATAACTAAAAAAATAAATAAATGTTAGAATTTATTCTAAAGCTAATATGAGATATTTATCTCTGACATTGGGCAATGATATCTACTCAACACTATAATTCAGTTTTAAGGATGTTCAGACAGTGGTGAGCGTACCATCGATGGCGGACAGCAGGACTCTGGAGTGATCGTAGGCGATGACGTTTGCGTATCTGTTCTTGGGTTTGTTGACCTCCAGGTTGGAGTGCTCCCAGGTGAACTGCTGACCAGGATCGATCGACTGAGGGGGAAAGAGGAATATGAATTAATGATTGCATTAATGAGCTCAAATTAGCATCAGAGCTAAACACGCTCACACAGACGCAGCTCAGGTTACAGCCGTATGCTAACTGCTGGCTCAGACTCAACATACTCTGAGTGTCTCACACTAATAATATCCGTCTGAAATAGAAAGACACGGCTATGATCAGCATTTACCGTCTGTATTAATAGAGCGCGACTGTAACACGTCATCGAGCGAGAGCGCTCAGAAATAAACTCTGCTGCTGGGCGGAAACACTCTACATCACAAACTGACCTGACATTCATGAAATTAATCAATCAATGCATATATCATCCATTTAGCAGCAAATTCAGTAATTAAAAGTCATAATGAATATCTAACAAATATGGATTAACAGATTAATTAATAAATATACAAACAAATGCATGAATAGATTCATTTTTGACAAAATAATAATGAAAGAATAAATGAAATAAATATTCTAATTTCCAAAGAAAGGTGAATCAATTAATAAATAATAATTAGATCAAATGCACTGAACATAATGTAATAAAGATATGATTGATTGAATGAATGAATTAATTAATGAACACATTTGTTCATAAATTTATAAAATATAAGTATGACTGGAGTAATTGCAGGTGCATCTCAAAAAAAGAAAAACATATATATATATATATATAATGGAAAGGGTTTTTTTTCATTTTATGTAATTTAATTAAAAAAAGAAAATCTTATATTCTAGAGTTAATGCACACAAACTGAAATATTTCAAGAGTTTTTTTTTTTTTTTAATTAATTCTGATGGTTATGACTTACAGCAAAAAAAAAAAAAAAAACAGTGTCTCCAAAAATTTCAATATTTTCTGAAATATCAATAAAAATAATAATAATACTACTAATAATAAAAAAAAAAAAAAAAAAAAAAAACATTTACAAATCAGAAATGTTCAAGATCTCCAAAGCAGGTTTAGTTGTGCACTCAAAACTTTTGCATGAATTACTGCTTCAGTGCGGTGTGGTGTGGAGGTGATCAGACTGTGGCACTGCTGAGGCGATATTGAAGCATAAAGTGCTCCAGAATCTCCTGGTAGATAGCTGCATTGACTTTGGACTTGATAAAACACAATGGAAGAAAACCATCAGACTTCACGCCATACCAAATAATCCCTGACTTCAGAAACTTCACACTGGACTTCAAGCAGCTTTCTAATCAAGCTCAAAATGGAATATTCTAATTTTCTGAGATACTGATTTTTTTTTTTTTTTCTAAGCTGCTTGTGTGCAATGAATCAAGAATACAAGAACGTTTACGTTTTTATTTAAATTACAAAAAATAAAGACCTTTTCCATGATATTCTATTTTTTTTTATTGTTTTTTAGATGCACCTGCATCCACAAAATAATGAATAAAATAACTGCAGGCAACACTAATGGATGAATGAATGAAAGCATGTATAGTCTATTTACTAATGAGTAAATTTGAAATGAAATGAAGGTGAATTAAAAATGAATAGATAAAATGGGCAAAACTGGGATCATGGAGTGGATGAATGAATGAATGAATGAATGAATGAATGAATAAATGATGCATATGATGCCCATGATCTTCCTGCCATTAACATTTTTCTTTTCATTTCTTCAGGAAGTCAGACGATTGAAGCTTTCAGCGCTGAGCTTGTTAAAAACAGGTGTGGGCCTGAAAGAGTCTGCCAGTGAAAGAGCTTTTGTGCTCAATATGACCTCAGCGTCAGTCTTATGTGCCGTTTGCAATTTTTTCCCATTTACTTTAATAATGAAATTATTCAGTCTCCGCAGTGTCTTTTGAAAATGAAAAGATGATACGCATCTGCCTGCGAGCCCAGCTCTCTGCGTTGACAAATTTCAAATTACAGTTTTCAGAGGAGCGTTGAATGAATGAAAATTGGTCCCGTAAGCGAATAGGGGAAAGTAATGTCTTCATGCTTTGAATAGATTCTGAAGGATCACGCAGAGATGTGCTCCTTTTCAAACGGCACTTTTGTCCACTGATGTGCCCTTTCAAATGATAGCAGACAACTGCAAACAAATCGCAGCCCCACTTGGACAAATTATGCTCAGAAATAGCAAAACGATAAATGCTGTGAGACTGTCAACAGCCAAAGCAGATATTTCACATTCGACACGTATAGCTGAGAGAGGCGAGGAGATGCTGCTGTTTTAGCTGTAAAGCACAGCCGCTTGTTTACATAAGCAAACGGGCTCGATATAAAGAAGTGTAAATTGACAGCAGTGGTATTTTTCTGTCAGGGCGAGTCGCCGTGCCCCACCATAAAGCTTCGCTAAAGATGACAAATCTCCAGTTAAGCCGCATCATTCTGCCCAAATCTGCTGGAACATGGCTCATGAACTCGCCCGCTTCATTGTGCTGCTAAAATGGCTTTCTGTGCCCATGCAAAAGCGTCCCGGAATGACAATACCATGTGTTTGAGCTCAGGCCTGGCAGGCATTCTGGCGGAGCTCCACAGCTGATCTCATGCTCGGGGACCAAAGCCCAGGGGCCCAACGGCAGAGTCTCACGTCCTAAAACACATCACCAAACTGACTCGTGTTTTGCCCTGCGATCTCGCCGGTGGAGATAAGGAGATTACATCCAGAAACATCTTCCCTGACCTTTCCTACGCCGGTGTGGTAACTGATGGGAGATACGGCGGGAAAGGCTACACTGTGAGCACAATTGATACGATCGCGTTTGTGAGCGGCAAATGTTCATCAGGTCAGACACATCACCAGACCGCGTCAACAGTGGTCCGTCTGAACATGTGCATAAGCTTAACGGGACATTGCTATGTTGCTGCCAGGGTAATTGTTTTTAAATCAGTTTGAGTAACAATCGTAGTGATGCTTGACTTCCAGTAATAATGTTGAAAAGCATTCATGTTCATTTGAAACCTTTTCACATTTTAAATATTTTACAAAATAATTGAAAACCTTGGATTTAAATACAGAAGCTGTGTTAAGATAAAAAAAAAGGTTCATATTTAAATGACAGGGTTAAATTTGAGTCACATAAAAGCATTGACAAAAATGTGTTTAAATGCGGTAGTGAATCCACTAAATTATAATTTTGTGTGTATGAAGCATAATTGATTCTCAAAATTGGAATGACTGACGTTATGGTAATCATAGCAACAGGGTGTGGTCAGGTGTGCATCAGGTGTGTCAGGGATAACCAGAATCTAAACCAGAAACAAGCGAAAATCAGGGCAAGCGGCAGACAAATCAGAGTCAAATACACAGTCCAAAGGTCAAACACAGGAATAACAAAAACGGGAAAATCGCTCTGAAATGTTAGACAGGCTAAACAAGACTTTGCAATGTGGTGGAGTGAGTGTGCTGCTTATATGTGTGTGTAAATGAGGTGCAGGTGTGGCAAGGAGATTAACTGATGAATGAGGTGCAGGTGTGGCAAGGAGATTAGCTGATGAATGAGGAGAAGGTGTGGCAAGGTGATAGTGATGCAGTGACTCATGGGAAATGTAGTTTGGGTGTGGTGCAACAGTATGAGAGGTGCTAGTGAGTGGAGTGCCCTCTACTGAAGTTCATGGGCACTCCAGCTAATGATCGTGACAGGTATCCTCTTTTTCTCATGTTATTTGTCATAATATTACCTAATTTGCCGTTAGAAACTGTCAGGATTCACACGCAATCAGAAATTAGCTCATTAAAGGTGTGGACATTATTGAATATGCATTTGTAGGAGTTTTTCACTTTTGATCTGGAAATTTATGAGAGGAAAGTATTTTAAATAAATTATGCAATGCGATTTACTGAGATTTGTGCTTGTCAATTTACTGGTATTTTTGGCATTATTTATCGCTTGAAAAAGCATTTCTTATAGCATGTGTAATTTGCACTGCTCTTGGTAGATTGTGCTGGCCATTATGGAAATGAGATGTTTTGTCTGTGTTCTTTAATCTGCACCTTGTCGCCTCCCATCTGCATTTTTATGGAATGGTGCTTTAACACTAATTTGCCCTGTTTAGTAAATTTGGCCCTTGTTATGTTTAGCGAATTTAACTAAATCATCATTGACAAAACTGTCTTGTTTATGTTTGAAAAGCTACTTTGCAGAGCACGCTCTTAAAAGGTTGCCATGTCCACTTATTATAAATTACATTTATTAAGCATTTTAAGCAGTGGATGGAGTTAATAAAATATGAATGAGCAGGTCATGTATGTCTTGTTTCCAATATAAAGTGCTTGGATTTAAGTTTACTATAGGCTTGTTTTCATTTACTGTTTTTTTTTAGAAAGACCTGACAACATTTATGAGTTAAGATGTACCTCCTTCTCTGTGATTTCTTGCACTGCGCATACAGAAGAGAGATTCAACTCTGATACACATCTAAATATGGATCTGGCCAATAAAAACTATATGCACTATTTCTAAGTGACTAATCAAATATAAATAAGTGACACTGATCATTTGTACTCCCTGAATCAACTCAAACCATGCTGGAAAAGTTGATCACCAACTCAGACAAACCAAATACTTGCCAAATTCATGATCATTTTAAACATTTCTCTCAAACTGTTATGCTGACAATGCAATTTATATTTATATAAGAAAACTGCAAAACACAACCATTTAAACAAGTGGTCCTCAACTAGGGGGCCTCAGCATACATCCAAGGGGCACACAAAATGGTTTAAAATCATTTAAAATAAACTTAACAAATAAAAATCAAAACACAACCAAGAATCATGTTTCTTAATGTAATTAGTACCTTTAACAATTGCCATTTTTATTTAAGAATCTTATTTGGTAGAAATGGGAATTTGTAATTTAAAGACAACTGTAATCTAGTCCTAACATTCCTAGGATTTTTTTTTTTAAAATAAAACAAGTTTGAAAATGAGCAGATTTGTTTTTACAGGAGAAATATCTTGGGGCACCTTTAAATATGTGCCATTGAAACAGGGGGCTTGGAGTCAAATAAAGTAGAGAACAAAACCAGATTTTTAATGCAGAAAGTAGTGAAATGGCTGACCATTACCTCATATTCCTGCGAAAACTTCAAGTTGTCATTTGCTTTCAGGCATTCGATGTGATCAGCCAGCTCCATGACTGGGATGGGAGGGTGACTGGCCATCCCTGCAGACAGAGGACAGACAAAGAGTCCAGATGTTAGTGCTAACACACCAGAGCCTACATCGAGAGATGGGCATTATAGAGGATGGAGGATGTGAGGTTTGTTTGGCCTGTATGATTGAACGAAGCAGCCACATGCTTGAAGAGAATGGACACAGAAGCCGCACAGAGCAATCCTATTGAAAATAGCACTCTAACTCGTCCACAAGCGTTAACATGGCGAGAAACATGGTGGAAAGATGGAACAGAGTAGAACACTAAGGGCTGAATATTAAAGATTGAGCTGGCGATGAATCTAAAGGATGCAACATATCAAACCCCGCCTCCTGCGCTGGCGTGAGGCAAAGCGGCGTGAGGAGATGAACGCAGTCCAGAGAGGAAGTGAAGGAAATGAACAGACACAGTGGCATATGTAGAAACAAGAACAACTAACTTGACAAATGGAGGTTACTGGGGTAAACCGATGCGGCTGAACCTGCAAAGGAAAAGGGGACGGGGATAAATCATACTAGCTGACGTTAAAACAAGCAAATGTGGTGACTGATCGCTATCGGAACTAAAAAAAAAAAAAAAGAGGCAGTAGAAACACAGTCTGAAATGACAGTCGACAGTCCACAAACAACGTTACGACTGCATATCTGTTTATTTGTTAGTAAAAACGAATTCCCACATGCTAACGGCTAACGGACGACAAACATGCGGAAATGAGGATAACACGTTCGGAAGGAAAACCAAGAAAAAAAAAGACACACAAATGTAAAAAAGACAGAGAAGATGGCGTGCATGTTTATCATGTGCATGTTTGTCTGTTCTCTAGGAGCTTCAGCAGTCAAATTCGCAAAGAAGGCGCGTGTCTGCGAGAGAGTTTGTGTTTGCACTGCAGAGGATGCTTTTGAATAGTCGAGAAGCAGAAGCTGCTCTCTGATAACTGGTTTGCATAACAACAGCCTGCGTGCCACAGAAAAAGAGGCTGTACGCTTGGACGTGGTGCTGCGGTTCTTTCATCTCTGGGCTGATAGAAGAGGGCATTAGCTAATGGAGGCAGCAGGAGAGAGCTGCCATCCACCGCCTCTCAAGACCCATTACCAGCCGCGGTGACAATGAAACGGCCATTCGGAGAAACGCATCAGAGCGACATCAAGCACCCTCAAGATGAAAATTGAGATGGGGGGGGGGGGGTGACTGCACGATGGCATCAAGGGTTTGAAGAGAGGAGGGCTAATGCAGAGGCCGTTCTCGCTGAAGAGAGGGATCTTCAGCTGTCAAGAGCTGCATTCGGGCTGCCTGAAGGGAAAATGGAGGATGCAAAGCTTCTCTAAGAGGCTGTTTGCAAAAGAGGGGCACGAGTCCAGTAATAAAGAGACGGCAAGAGGATTGAGTGTATGGAACATCGCTCTCAAAAACATGTTGCAATGCAAAAACCCACAACGTTTGAGTCATAGGAGGATATCAAAATGAATGGCACTGCTGAGTAAGGATCGGAATCGAGTTCAATGGCAACATTAACAATTCTTTGGGGACTTGAGGAATGGTTCAAGAAGAAAACCAAGCCTGAAAGAGCCTGAGGTGTTTTGACTAGGCTCGCTTTAGTAAGTCTCCTAGGCTGACCCCTTGATGAGTGCCCAAAACCACTAAATAGTGTACTATTTAGTCTTGACTCATGTAAACCAGGCTAGTGGCCTGGTAAGACCAGCTAAACACCTTAGGATGGTTTGAGCTGTTTTTCTTCTGTTAGGGAAACAGGTGTTCACACTTCCCAAATTGTGTGCTTACACTTGCCTGCTTTCAAACACAAAGGAGAGCCTAAATTTGATTCCCCAACAAAATATACAACCAGCTGAGCTTTCAAGTTTTTGGTTGGCAACAAATGTCACTCTGTGAACTTCTATGAATTGTGCTGTGTGGGAAGGGTTTTTTGGGTGTTTTAAACCCCTTTCAAGCCATCAAAACAGACCAGCCTAACCAGTGGAAACCAGGGGACAGATGCATAAATGTAGTCACTACATTAAGACTGGGTGTTTAGAACTAGTCCGAACAGAAGTCAAGAGTAATCAGTCTTACTTTCAACAGACTAAACAGTTTATGCAACCAACTGCAGCTTGGTAGCAAAAGCTGGTCTGAGTCACTTTTATCAGAAAGGTGAACTGTTTCTCTCCAGTCCATCTGTCTTGCTCTTGCAGTCCAGGTGTTTCTGACAGACAGACAGATGGACTCCGGTTCAGTGTGTTTAGAGCTGGTCTCGCTGGCACCCAGGTTCTCCTCTGAGAAACTAATGGAGCAACTGTTGTCACTGCTGTTCTGCCCCTCAGAAAATAAATCTATAGGTCTTCACGGCTGGCCGCTCTAGAACCGAGTGCACTTCACCTTGTTCACCAAGGTCAGGAGGGAGCAGCCGTTCGCCGCTCAACAATTCCCACATTCCTCTGAGACTTGTTCACAGGCCGCTGCTTTCAAACACAACGACCTGCCTATGTGTGTGTGTGTGTGTGTGTGTGTGTATCTGAATATACAATCACCAGCAGGGGGGGTTTGAGATTCTGGCTTGAATATATTTCTCCATGGTTTTCTTCAGCTGGCTTCGGTTGGCCACAGTCTTCGCTCTTTAGGTAAACTCACTGAGCTGTTATGAATGTGTTGCAAGGAGTTCTTGGGTCAGCGGTAAAGCTGCAGGTCCAGAGTCCAGAGGGATTTCCTGCCCTTCCGTCTGTCCGGAAGCCACCTGTCTTGTGCAATTCCTCAAGAGGTACATCTTTGCATCTCTGTCTCCATATGGCTTACAGACTCTCCCATTAATGTTTGTATATGCTGAGCACTGCTTTGACCTTTCTACACACAGGTCTGTTTGTGTCCAGTGACTCATATAAGACTGTGTTTCTGAATGACACAGAAGAGTCAATAAGCTGACCAATGCAACACCAACATGTTCCCAAATCTAGTGAGATGCCTTGTTGTCTACATAGTCAGCCTCTCAAATAGATCCTCTTGAGTACTGATTAGACATATTCCACACAGGCAGCACCACACTATTTGATAGACCTTGTAATCAACATCTATCTTGCTTACGGATTACATATTCACTGAGCTTGTCACAATGCATTCTGTGATTGCCTCTTTGAAGGCTGCAATGCTGCCATAACATTTGAACAAAATGGAACATTTTGTAAGGCAACATAATGTTGCTGAATGGATTTTGAGGAACCTTCCAGTCTGGAGTTCACCTATGAATGCTGTCTTCTTAGGCAGCTCAGTAGGCTTTGGAACTTCTAGACCAGTGTTTCCCAATTCTGACCCCAGAGTTCCCCCAATAATGCACATTTTCTACATCTGTCTAATTAAACACATGGCATTCAACTCATCAGCTTGTTACTAGAGACCCTCAAAGCTGGGCGTGTCAAATAAGGGAGACATCTAAAATATGCACTGTTGAGAGCACCAGGTTTGGGAAGCGCTGCTCGATACTTCTCACGTTCCTCATGATTCAAGCATAGAATTTAGTCCAAGAATCTTCACTTTATTTCAAATGTTTCTTAGGACATCCTGTTTTAGACTAAAGAAGTTAACCAATGGTTTCTATATGATGGTGAAGATGAGGAGGATGGCGGTCAGCAGCTCTTACCGGGAGTCTGGAAGTTCAGACGGCGTAACTCCACGGGGTCTGTTGGGTGATGGGACGGCATTTCTTTACCGCTGGGCAGACTGCCCTTCCTGGCCTCTGACTCTGCCCTTTTCCTGAAAGAAATACATCATATACTTCAGGACAAAACTGTGTTTGGACTTTCAGAGCAGCACTCCAAGAGATCAGCAAACACGCTCACGATGGACATTCAAATGTGACATGTTCTGGCATTCTGTGAGCCATGACCACTGCGTGTGTCTCAGGTACAGCTCTTCTGCATGCTCTCACCTGTCTGGTTGACTGCTCCAGTGGAAGCGACAGAGAACAGAGGGAGAACAGAGGGTTAGTACGCACGACAGGTTTTTTTCTTTCCTAACAGGGACTTGGGGTCATGGAAGGGCTCTTAGTGAAAAACAGTTTGAGAAACCCTAAATAATTTGATGAGCAAAACCAATTAGAAAATTAATAATGATAATACACTACTAATAAAAAGTCTGGGATCAGATTTTTTAAAGGGATTCTTGTCTGTGACTCTTATATATGTTCACGCACGATAGATCACTTCCGGCGCTTTCCGCGCTTGCGTAGACTAAGCCAGAGCGCACACGCACGTCACATCAGGAAGCACTCGCGCATCAGATCAGTTGTGTGTACAAGAGGTAAAAACGATATAAATACTGTTCGTTTTCTGACACAAACCGCTCGTTTCGTGTCTTAGGTCATCAATGTGTACTGACTATGGGGAATTGTTGTGCATGCTCTTTGAGGTGGTGACCATAGACCTCCATTATATGAGTCACAGACAAGAATATCAAAATGGGAAATACTGCGGAGACAAAGAAACCTAAATCTTTGATGTCCTTGAGGCAAGCTAAAACATACCAAAATTTAATTTGAAAGTGAACCATTGCTTTAATGTTTCTGAGACAACTTTTGACTGCTCACAAAGACTGCATTTATCTGATCAAAATACAGTACATCTGTGTATATATTATTACAATTTAAAATAGCTGTGTTCTATGTGAATATCTGTTTAAATGTCATCGATTCCTGTGATCAAAGATGAAATTTCAGCATCATTTTTTTTTTTTTTTGGTTTATATTCATTTATAAAAAAAAATATTGCTGATGTGTAGAGGTTTTCCACTGTATGTGTTCTGTGTACATGTCTTGGTAGCAGGAATCACTCTCTTTTTTCTGTTTGTTTGTTCTGAATTGGTGCATCACAAGCAGTGAGTGTGTTGTGTTGTTGACATTGTAATATTACACTATAAGCTGTGTGCATGAGCCCGTGACATTGAATCTGTGATTAACAAATAAATCTGCCATTTGAAGACATCAAATAACCCTGGATATATGAAGGACCTCATCACAATAGATGTTCAGCTCAATGCCTGACTGTAATTTACAGCAGATGAACAGATCAGTCTATATTCAAATGAGCACCACAGATTATCGCACAGATACTTACAATGCATAATTCCACACACACACACACACACGCACACACACACACACACACACACACACACACACACACACACACACACACACACACACACACACACACAATAGCTTAAAGTCTAAATGAAATCCAAATTCACTCCATTTACTTTCTTTACACATGTTGCTTCTGTTTTCGTGAATAATTCAACATTATCCTGATGATCAGCTTGCTTTTGCATTCTTTCACCTTAATAACTCAGAAACTAAATCACTTGGATAATGCTAAAGCTAATAAAATCCCACAGTTATTTTATTATTATTATTATTATTATTATTATTATTATTACCTGGGCTATTGAAGTTAATTAAAACTAAAACTGAAAAAAAAACAGAAAAAAAAAACATGTTTTCTTAAAATAAAATAAATGACAAAATGTTATTTCAGCAAATGTCTCACATTTTTCATTTTAATTACTTAAATACCTAATGTACTAAATGACTAAAATGATTAATAGAAACGATTAATCAGGATCAAACGTATTTCAAAATAAAAATTTTGTTTACATAATTATGTGTGTGTACTGTGTACATTTATTATGTGTCTATTATGTGTCTCGGGTGATAAAAAAATATCGCTGTTAATCTATTCTCAATGTTGGGTTGAGAGCGGGTCTATATTAGGCCAGCTATGATGACTTTCACCTTGATATTTTAGCGTGGATGTATACCTAACTGAATTGCACTGTAGGGGGCGAGAACGAGTCTTCGAACCTGTGTGTATGTCTACAGGGCTTGGGCGCCTCGTTGCATTCTGGGACATGGCAGCCATGTTGATGGCCTCGTGAATGTAAACATACAGCAAGTTGAACGAGAAGAAGCAGTTATGAGAAAGAAAAAAGATGTTAAAATCGTGGTAAGGTTGTGGGATTTATAGGGATACACTAAATGTGGATGCCAGAGACCGGTATGTGGACAAAATCTGCACTATTAACGGTTTGGATCCATCTGAAATTCCCAACAAATAGTGGAGTACCGACGGAGACTTGCTGCCGCACTTTTGCATAATAGATATCTTCGGCGACCTTGTTTGTTTTGTGAGCGCCTACACTTCAGAATAGTTCCGAAGCTACAAGTCAAGTCTCATGTACAGTTCACAAATGGATGGGTGCAGGAGCTGCAGATCATAGAACCGGCAAACACTATACAGTAATCCGAACAAAGGTAAACTACGCTCTACCTAGCTGCTAGTTTAGTAACTGTTAGTGCTAACAACCATTCACACATGGACTTTTAACTATGTGTTTAAAAAGTTTAGTTAGTAGCTGTCAACCCTCCCGTTTTTTTTTCCGGGGTTCTGACGTATTTGAGCTCTTTTCCCGCTATCTTCCCGTCTTAGTATTTTCCTGTAAAATAGCCTGTTAGCCCCTCCATCAGACCGGTCAAGTCTCTGTGTTGTTGTCCTGTTGCTACTCCTTGTCCTTCCAGCGAAACAGATGTTTTCAAAGCATCGTTTTGCTTACTTGAAAGCAACCTTAGCGTGATGTTGGGCTTTTTAAGATAGCGTGGTTGTTGTGAGAGCACGATTTCATGCCAATCTGTAACTGAAGTCACGTTAGACCTAGCTTCACAAATCGCTTAACGTTAGTTAATGCAGCCATTTCGTAGTACGGATTTCTGCTGTCAGCAGAGGGATAGCAACAGAAAGATGAATGTTGAAATTTCCCATAGTTTGGATGAGTAAACTTTTCAATGTTTAATGGTGACTTAAGCTATATAAATTAATATTCAGATGTTATGGTCTCCGTGGTCGCGTCTCCAAGCAGGAAAGCGGTGGAAAGTTAATCCATTCTTATTTTGTTTTCCCTATGGCGAATATATGTTGTGCTGTTACACCCCACAATACAGCAACGGTTTACCATGGTTGAAATACATTTTTAATTCATCAAATTAAGACACACGGATGAGAGGGAGTATGTCTAAACACTGCGCAGTAGTCCGAGCAGTAAAGGAGGCTATCAACACGGCGGACACACAAGTAATGACGTCACGACGCCCAAACGTGACGTGCTGACATGGATGCAGCTGAAGCCGCCGGGTTTGCTTCAGGGAATTTTTTTTCCAATGGAAACCATTTTGGAAACAGGAGATGAGCCCCTGGTCTAATGCACCACCTGGCTTTAAGTCATTATTTTATTTGGGTAGCACACATATTCTAAATGCCTTTGGCAGAATTCAAATTAGACATTTTCATCTAGATTAATCTAAATTAATTCCAAGATTAAAGTGAAATTAATCTAGATAAAAAAAAAAAAATCTATACCTGAAATACATACATACATTATATATATATATATATATATATATATATATATATATATATATATATATATATATATATATATATTAGGGGTGCTCCGATCACGATCGGCCCGATCGTTAATGCGCATCTCGTCAGTAAAGCCGGTTTTCTCTATGTGAAATCCCGCACCTGATGGAATTAACTGCTGATTAGAAAACCGGCTTTACTGACGAGATGCGCATTAACGATCGGACCGATCGTGATCGGAGCACCCCTAATATATATATATATATTAGGGGTGTAACGATACGCGTATTCGTATTGAACCGTTCGGTACGACGCTTTCGGTTCGGTACGCGGTACGCATTATGTATACCGAACGGTTCGTTGGAGTAATTAATTATATTTGAAAAAAAAAAAAAAAAGAGAGAGAGAGAAATATAATGATATGCGTTCAACAAGGTAGCCCAATAACCCAAACAACGTAACAGGCAACGCCCCTGACACTCCCGAAGAAGAAAAAAACACCATCTTATATGTTTATGTTAGGCTACTCAGCAGGCGCTCGCTCACTCAGTACACGCTGAAGGCTCGTTGCAAAATAGCCAATGCGTTTAACAGACTAGAAATGAGAAGATCCTCCAATAACCAACAGGTCTGGTGTTTGGGTGCACTTTGGATTCCCTTTAAGCTATAATGGTGATGGCAAGAGAGTGGTGGATAAAAAAACAACGGTATGTCGCATCTGCAACATGACAGGGTACACCAGCGGGATTACAAAAA